>NW_017306780.1:669536-721333 GCF_000935625.1 Nanorana parkeri | reverse complement strand
TCAATCACTGATAACACTAAACTGATGAGCGCTAACAGCTTTTAAAGCGTCGCCTATGGCCAATTTTGGGTATTATCGTTTTTTGAGGTTTCGCGCGCGCACGCAATTTTAAGGCTTGACATGTTTAGTGTCTTTTTACCCGACGTGACCCCATCTTTTATATTTTACCAAAAAATTGGGTAATAATAAATGTTTTATCATTTAATATAGGGGAAACTGTTTGTTTTTTTTAAATTTCGGTAATTTTTCCTTAATATAGTAAAAAAATAAAACCCCCAGTGGTGAATAAATACCACCAAAAGAAAGCTCTATCTGTCCCCAAAAAAGGGTATAAAATTAATTTCACTACAGCGCTGTATGACGGAATAAATGTCAGTCAAAGTACCGCAGCGCTGAATACTGAAAAATGGCCTGGATGGGAAGGGGGTTTAACACCGCGGATGTCAACTGGTTAAATAATATGTAGTTCTAGAATTAGTTGGATAAAGTACATATATTCTGTACACAATATAGTAAATAGGTTGAGTTAAAGTACACAATGTCAACCTTTTTTATATGCGTTTTTGAATGCACTGCAGGGTGCTCTGTGTACTATATATCACACCTTAGTTATAGCTTCTTTTTATTGATATTCCTGTAAAAAGCCATATTTTTTTGATTTCCATCTTTATGAGAAAATTAAAGCATATACCGTACTTGTTTTCTCCCTGTATCCGGGATCTTGGTTTCCAATGCTTATTAAAGTTCTAATTTTCAGGGAATCTAAATATATATACTTCTTTTTTTCATTGAGTGGCTGCTACATGTCACTTGACAAATATTTACCAAAGGCTTTAAAGCTGCCTCATTTTTTTTAGCATGTTTACTCAGATCCATATTTGGGTATAACACGTTACTGGGTACTAAGGAAAGCATGCACCATTCCAGAAAATCACTAAATCGAATAGAGATTTACATTCCATAAACAGGCAAGAATGAAAAGGGCATAAAGAACCTACTAAAATATGACACGGTTTGCACAAAGTTTGTTGGCATAAAATATTGCACAGCTTAACAGACTTTAACTGTGCATAGATGTTCATCTATGCACAGTTAGTGGAGTAAGTGTAATAGTTACATAGGAGCATTCTAAGCCAGCGGTTTGCGCATGTGTATTGGTTTTATAATATTCAAAGTGGACCTGTATCTTTACCCTTCATGGGCAAAGCCACCAATTCACTTTAAATGCCAAGTTCACCTTTAAAACACCAAAATATAACCTTAAATATAGAGACAGAGGAAGTAAATGCCTAACTCCAGTCAGGTGGGACAAACATTTTGTTTTGCGCTTTGTTTGCTTTTCAACGCTGCCGCTTAATGGCCGCAATTTCTAAAAACACACGTGCCATAATACTTGGATATGGATTTGTATCGCTATGGTTGTTTCATCCTCATAATAAAGCCTGGTTTAGGAGGGTGTAATAGCACCCGGATACACATTGGCTAAAAACCTTACCTCATATGAAGCACCTTTCAATGGGAACCATTCCCCTGATTTTCTTGTCCGGTAAAGTTTTTGCCCTCCTAGTTGGAGTTGAGCACTTGTCCCATCTGTCTCTTCATTTAATAACATCACTGAGCCCTGGTTCACTCCTAGGAGTTTTTGAGCAGTTCAAAACGCGCTTTTAGCTGCCCAACACAAGCAATGCCATTATTTTCAATGGCCCTGGCTCACACCTGAGCAGAAAAACGCCAGATGACTGAAAAGATACAGGAGCTTCTTTGGGCAGTTAAAAGCGCTTTTCCTCCCCATAGACTTCATTGGAAATGACCAAAAACGCACAACAGAAGCATGCTGCACATTTTTGTGAGCGTTTGTGCGCTTTTATACGCGCATCCATCCATTGCCCACAAAGGTTTGAGTTGACAATCAAAACATGCGTGTTAAACCGCGCATATAAATGTGCACAACGCACATAAACATGCAAATTACCGCATGCTGCTAACGCGCGTAAAAATGTGCAAAAACGGTGTTGCTTAGGTGGGGACCAGGGCTAAAAGAGTAAAGCTGGTCATACACTGCTCTTTTTTTTTGTTCACCCTGCAGGCTGAATAAAAAAAATAGAGCAGATTCCTCTATCAACACTACGAGTGTGTCAATCAAGGAATCTCGCTGTTTGCATTGTATTCTGACAGCGGTTGCCGGCCAAAAGGGTGCCGACAATGACACACACTGCAAATTTGGGCACCCTAACTCTGGGAATCTAAAAAGTTACCCCTTGCATTGGGGCTACCAACCGTTTCACGCAGCCTCTTCTCCCTGGGCTCTGATGGTCTGAACCCTGCTGACGTCATAACATTTAATGCAATCCATCCGCCTGCATTAGGTGTGAGGATGTCGAGGGACATTCCACAGCCAGGGAGGAGGGGGAGAGGGGTGTACTCTGCTAGCTTTCCTTGCTGCACCAATGTAACGTTGGTGATCTACCTGTACATTTTTTCATACCTGATGGTCTCTAGTTTGTAACCAAGCATACTCATTCTGCTGCTACTAAAAGGACAATTAAACCCTTGCATGTTTTTGCATATATCTACTGCTAGCAAACAGTAAATATATGCAAAAACATTTTTTAAAAGTTAACAAAAAGGCTAAAACTTACCTGTGCCTCTGCCGCACGCTCCCGTCCGAAGAGCTGAAGATTCTCAGGTGGCCGCAAAGGATTATGGGGCATGCGCAGTAGAAATCTTCGGCTGGGAGAAGAGGGGAAACACAGGGTAAATCAATGCACGCAGCCTGGCAGCATGCACCCGCACAGACTCCATGGGACAAGAAGGGACAGGAGTCAGCGCTGGATCAGAGACCGGCACCAGCGCTGGAGGGACAGATGAAAACTACTGGAAAAAAGATGATCGGATAAAGAGACATCATTTAAAGCTAAGTCCTTAAAGCGCATGGGGGTGCACATTTTTTTACTTTAATGTCACTTTAAAAGAAAAAGCAAGACAGATAAACTCTTCCTCATTCTATCTAAAACAAACTGCCTGGGGCAAGGTTAAGACCACTGTCTGGTTCTGAGTGCTGGTTGTGTCCCATTGAGAAGATTTCCTCATCACTTCCTGTTCTGTCTGACAACCATCTCCTAGGCTGGAAGTGAAGGAAAATCACCCTAATGGGGACAAAGGCAGCAATAAAAGCCTGAGCATCAGAATGACATCCAGATAAATGATATAATCGGAAGGAGAGGCATTGAAAGCCGGCATATTTCTCTCATGAAAAGTTTCCTGTATGTCAACCAACCATACTGCTATATAATAGGCTCTAGTTCGGACTAATATGCTTACGTTAGCATAGTATAAACCAGACCTTTTTAACATGCATTCAGCTTTTAGTTTCTTGCTATACGCAACCTAAGAATTTTAGAAGAGGAAGATATATATGAATGACGACAGCTACATATTGCTCCCATACAGGGTCAGGACAGCTGACACCTAGACAAAGACACTTTAATTTTTTTGATACATACGGCTGCCGGAGATCCTGCGCTTGCTGGAGAGACCTCGGCAGCCTTCCTGTGAGCAAGGGGCGGCTGTAAATAGGGGCCAGCCTACACATCTCCTCCTTCGTCTTCTTGACACCTTGCTGCCTGCCTCTGGACCCCTGGTGAGAGACTGCGCAGCCCACCTGAGAGCCCGGAGACATCAGGGCACCACCCGGGAACAACAGAATATGTAGCTTCTCCCTACTCCCTCCACTGACTGCTTCTCCTTGCTCTCTCCTCTATATTCTCAAAAAAAAAAACAATTGCCGTACGCGGCGCTGGAGTGTTCGAGTTTCACTTGAAAAAAGGGGACAATCCTAGTCCCATAACAGGTGTATTTAGGTTCTTGTGTACACAGGTCCTCTGCAATCGGGTTCTCCTATAAGCAGTCATTCCCTAACGTGCATAACCGGTTCTAGAACAACAACTAACTCCAATACCCCAGAACTAGAGCATGGAACATTAGTCAGGGGCTGCAGCCACCTAAGACCTTTCAACTCAAAAGCACTTGGTGTCCAGACAGCATTTCCTACACTTACAGTACACAGGTAATATGTTATGACTCTTTCCAGGGGTATGTCTAAAATAGCCTGCCTTCTGCAATGCTATAGGTGTAAACCATCAAAGTCACAACCCACTGGATAGTATTTTTTTTAAGACTCATAAGTCATGAGCCCTACAAAAAATAAATAAATATATTGTAAATCTATTTTATTTTTTTGCATCCCCCCAAGTATGGTATTGCACCTGTATAAGGCATCATGTGGGAATATTTTAATAAATTCTACATGGTTGATGTTCAATTTGTTTTTAGTTTCAAATTGGCGCTACACCAAGTTATTTATATTAGAATTTCCATTTCATCTATAAGCAAATAAATACAAGGATAGGAAAAATCAACTAGAGCCTAGTACTACTGATGGAACAAATCTGCATACACAAACTAAGAATAAGCTTTTCATCCAATACTACTTTTCAATGCAGATCGCAAAAAAAAAAATCCAAATATTAGAGGTGCACCGAAATTACATTTTGTAACTGAAACCAAGACCACCACCCGCCGGTGCGGGAGGAGAGCTTAGTCTATTCGGCCTCCCGTGACAGCTGACACTGCCCCCACTTCGCTCACCATCCTGATCTGTCACAGGAGGCTGAGTGGGGCGGTGCAGGAGGAGAGCTCAACTTACTGTGACACGCCACTCACTTTACATCTTTTTCCCAAGCACTTATAGTTATCATGTTTCCCAACAGCTCCAACTCTCTCAGGTTGGCTTTCCTGAACTTCCTGTCCCGTACAAGATCACAAGGGACAGAGCAAGCTCCAGCAACTGTTCATCTTCTAGCTTGGAGGAGAAAGAAGGGAGCATGGGCAAGGGAAGTAGGTTTCCTTGATGTGTATGTGTATTTGTGGAGACACACACAGCTTACCAGTAGACACAAGGGTGGCTCCCAAAAGGACCCTGCAAGGGAAAGGAGCCACCCTAAAACAGAATATCAGGACCAGTGCTCAGGGGACCCGCTGATTCTGCAGTAAACTAAAACCTTTACACATCAGGACGCAACATCCATTTAAGTGATTTCATCAGCATTTGAAAGTGCTTAAAAACCTTTTGACTTTAATATAATTTTAATGTTGTGCTGGAAGCACATTCACTCTGCACCCCCAGCACAGTGACCATGCTGTCACAGACAGTTCCTGGTCACAGTTTACAATCAGGAGCCAGTAGGGCAGGCTCCCAATCACTGCAACAACCAATCAAAACAAACAATGACACCTGGAAGCCCATGTCATGCCTCCGGCATTAGGAGGCTTATTTACACCCTGTCCATTAAGCTGTATTTTTCTGCACATGTATGATGTGAACAGCACATATAGAAAAAATATTGTTTTGTGCCTGATCACACCATGCATGTGCACGTGGTGGTGTGAAGAAAAATGCAGCTCATTGGACACTGCTGCATTCACACCTAGGTGGCAGGATTTTTTGCACGCTTCTATGCGCTTTTTCCAATCGTTTTTGTGCACGTTTTAGCAGGAAGATTGCAACCCATTGATGTAAACGAGCAAACGTGCACAAACTGCACACAAACACGCTCAAAAATAGTTCTGTAGCATATTTTTAAGCATTTACTATTGAGTCTATGGGGACAACACGTGCTGTAACCGGCCAAAAAGAAGCTCATGTACTTTTTCCAGCAACAGCCAATTTACAGTTTGTGACAGAACGCTCACGTGCGAACAGGGGCTATAGGAATGAAATGGGATTCCTTGTCTTGTGCATTTTATTGCGCATTTTTATGAGCGACAAAACGCCAAGGTGTGAACTGAGCCTTAAAGGGCCAGCTCCTGCCAGCTGCAAAGCATTTAACATATTCAGATACTCAAACTCATTATCCAGATAATATTCAAACTCATTACCCAAATAATAAAGCTGTCCCTATTGTGTAATACAAAATATAATGTGTGGCATATTGTTGATAAATATCCCCACTGTTGTTAGTAAACATGAGTGTACACTGCCGGAAATGAGGCTGCTACACAAATGTGAACACACACGTGTAGCCAAAGACAGAACAAATACATTGCAACAAACTGTCCGGACTCAGGAGAGTATTGTGTGTCAGAACAAGGCAGCAACAAACCGTCACCCAGCAGCATTCTCTCTCTCTCATACACACTCACCCAACAATGGAGCGGGCTGGCTCTACACTCCTTATCTGTACCGCTCTGCTGATACCAGCAGCGGCACAGTATTACGTCACCAGGACCCACCGTGAGTTCCAGCACAGGCAATGGAGTGGGCGGAGCCAGACAGGTTCGGTCAGTGGGCGGAGCCAGACAGGTGTTGGTAGGTGATTAGATTACTGAGCAGGTATAGCAAAGGACATGGCACATCAGGGATCCTGAGGGAGGGCGCACATTATCTCCTGTTTTTATCATTTATTTATTATGTATTTATAATTTTGCCCTATTAAAGCTGCAGCTGTCACTGTTTTTTGCAGAGGAAGAGTCTGGGCTTGATTTATAAAAATTGCAGCAAGAATTCAGGTGTTACCCATAGCAACCAATTGGAAATGAACAAAAGAGAAAGGACTGGTTCACACCCGGGCGTTTAGATATGCGCATAAACACACAAAACAGAAAAGCAAAACATTCTTATGGGGCTCGTTCACACCTGCACATTCATACGCGTGTACAGAAATGTAGAACATGGCAGGAAGTACATGTGTGATTTTCTGGGCGGTTTCCACGCATTCTCACTGGTTGTAGCCACATACTATTAAAAATTGCACATTTTTGTCAAACGCACTGAATTCCAAACATAGATGTGAATGGAGCCAAATACTGCATGTTTGTGGTGTTTGTCATGTAAAAAATGAACAATGTTATATGTTGTACAAAATGTGCTGTTGTGTATGAAGCACCAAATCTAGTTAAAGAAGAACTCCAGACAAATAAAATCTTAACCCTTACATTGTGGGGGGAGCTCCACAACAAGTGCTAAAATAACAGAGTTATATCCACCTGAACTGGCTGGCTCCTAGACTGGTCCCTGGAGCCTCGCTCCCTCTCCGCTCTGGCGCTCTAAGGTCTAGTGAGTCATCACATATTTTACAGTGTATAGGATGTGAGGACCCCAAGGAACATACCATCACCAGAGCAAAGGGACCAGTCTAATAGCCGGGATCGTGGTTCAGGTGAGTATATCTCTATTATTTAAGCTTCCTACACAAAACAAGCACTTAACCCTTGCAGTGCGAGGGGAGCCACACTGCAAGGGTTAAAATATTTTTTACCCAAAGTTCTTCTCTAACCACCTCCCGGTCGGCGTCAAAAAAACGGCCGGCCGGGAGCTCTCTAGATCTGAGCGGGCATCTTTAGACGTCCGCTCAGCCACGCCCCTCGTATCCCAAAATGTAAAAACAGGCAGCGATGTTAACATACAAGCGATCCGCCGGCAATCGCCTGTATGGTGTGCCGATCCGTGTTCACCCCTTTGTGGAAATGCTCCATGTCACCTGCTCTTTGCTGTTCTCTCCATAGTTTGGTACATCTGTGACCTAGCTGTACTTTTATTAATATTTATATACTTGAGAGAGTGCAGACACAATGTAAAAATGAGGTCACTGGCCTATTAGGTGACGTTCACACCGACCACATGCACTACTCTTGGTGTGTGCTGTTAGGGAAGCGTTGTAGTGCTCTGATTACAGCGCATCACTTCATTTACCTTTTTTTTAAACTTTATTTAAATGTCAAAAAGTGACATTTCATTCAGTATTATTCACCCCAGTGTTTTGTGATGCAGTGTACAATGTCACAACATGCTGCAGTGAAAAAGTAGTTCATGTAGTCCTTTTTTTCAGCGCACAATGTAGTGGTGAGAACTGACTGCATAGTATAAGAGGGGGTTTGCTTTGTCTGTGTGTTAGGACTGCAGCCTAGTGCATCTGGTGTGAAGGAGTCCAAAATGAAGTACTGTAGTTAGCCAGACTGACATTTATCCATCACAATTACTTATCAACGTATTTTCAAGAAATGTTCCACCAGATATTATTTGACCTTCATTTATTGTCTTTGTATGCTACAAGCAAATACGTGTTCATTCACTAACAGAGTAATATTTGAAGTGAGTGCATTTCATTGAGGGTATTATATTTGATATTGTTCAATGTAGCCTGGGCACAGAGGGAAAGAGAGTAAGCATGGTTGGAAGTGGAGGAGAATGGAGGATGGGCCACGGCTGGAAGTGAAGGATAATGGGTACAGGAGGAGAGGAATGGATAGAATAAGGCTGAAAGTGGAGCAGAATGTGCATGACAGGAGAGAGATGGACCATGTCTGCAAGTAGAGGAGAATAGGCATGGGAGGGTGAGTGAGCATGCCTGGAAATTGAATAAAATAGGCACATATGGAAGAAGAGTGAGTATGGCTGGAAGTGGAATAGAATTGTCACAGATGGGAGAAGAGTGAGCATGGCTGGAAGTGGAATAGAATGGGCAAAGATGGAAGAAGAGTGAGCATGGCTGGAAGTGGAATAAAATTGTCACAGACGAAAGAAGAGTGAGCATGGCTGGAAGTGGAATAGAAATGTCACAGATGGAAGAAGAGTGAGCATGGCTGGAAGTGAAATAGAATTGTCACAGATGGAAGAAGAGTGAGCATGGCTGGAAGTGGAATAGAATTGTCACAGACGAAAGAAGAGTGAGCATGACTGGAAGTGGAATAGAAATGTCACAGATGGAAGAAGAGTAAGCTTGGCTGGAAGGGAAATAGAATTGTCACAGATGGAAGAAGAGTGAGCACGGCTGGAAGTGGAATAGAATTGTCACAGATGGAAGAAGAGTGAGCATGGCTGGAAGTGGAATAGAATTGTCACAGATGGAAGAAGAGTGAGCATAGCTGGAAGTGGAATAGAATTGCCACAGATGGAAGAAGAGTGAGCATGGCTGGAAGGAAAATAGAATTGTCACAGAGGAAGAAGAGTGAGCATGGCTGGAAGTGGAATAGAATTGTCACAGATGGAAGAAGAGTGAGCATGGCTGGAAGGGAAATAGAATTGTCACAGATGGAAGAAGAGTGAGCATGGCTGGAAGGGAAATAGAATTGTCACAGATGGAAGAAGAGTGAGCATGGCTGGAAGGGAAATAGAATTGTCACAGATGGAAGAAGAGTGAGCATGGCTGGAAGTGGAATAGAATTGTCACAGATGGAAGAAGAGTGAGCATGGCTGGAAGGAAAATAGAATTGTCACAGAGGAAGAAGAGTGAGCATGGCTGGAAGTGGAATAGAATTGTCACAGATGGAAGAAGAGTGAGCATGGCTGGAAGGAAAATAGAATTGTCACAGAGGAAGAAGAGTGAGCATGGCTGGAAGGGAAATAGAATTGTCACAGATGGAAGAAGAGTGAGCATGGCTGGAATGGAAATAGAATTGTCACAGATGGAAGAAGAGTGAGCATGGCTGGAAGTGGAATAGAATTGTCACAGATGGAAGAAGAGTGAGCATAGCCTGGAAGTGGAATAGAATTGTCACAGATCGAAGAAGAGTGAGCATGACTGGAAGTGGAATAGAAATGGTGCAGATTGAAGAAGAGTAAGCATGGCTGGAAATGGGGGAGAATAGGCAAATAAGTGGAGAGAGGAAGCCATCACTGCATGTGGAGAGGAATAGGTACAGAAGGGAGAAGAGAGAGTATGGATGGACATAGAAGATAATTGGAACAGAAAGAAGGGAGCTAACATAGTTGGTAGTGTATGAGAATAGGCAAAAAGAGGATGAGAGCCAGCAAAGTTGGATGCAGGGTAGATTGGCCAAAGAGGAGGGAGCGAACATGACTGGAAGTGGAGGAGACTAGGCAAATAGAGGATGAGAGTCAGCAAGATTGGATGGGGAGGAAAATGGAGTGAATTGGGTAAAGAGGAAAGACAAAAGATGTAATAAAGAAAATATCTACAGCACAGACTCGGAAGGCAATAAATACCTTTCACCACCCCACCCAGAAAAGGTTGTATTGCTTTCTGTTCTTCCATTGGAAGGATTCCACAACACTTACTTTCAAAACAAGAAGTCACATCTCTGGGATGAGGGGTTAGAACACCGTCAGGTTTTTATTGCTTTCTGTGTCCACGTTATCGAGATTCACTCATGCACACATAAACTAGGGACAATTCAGACACAAGCAAGTTACCTTCCAGCACGTCTGTGGAGTCTGGGAGAAAACCTGAGTATCCAAAGGAAACCCATGCAAGCACAGGAAGAATTGGCAAACTCCATGCTACCAGAACAGCAATAGAGGGGAATCCAATGGGGACACTTGTTCCAGTGACTGTCTAAGAGGGGATTTTCCTTACATTGGAAAAATATTCTATCACTTCTTGTTGGGCCTACAGTTTTTCTTATGAGACTGTCCAACCAACAAAACATCCACCCCCAATCCCACCCACACAGTAAAAAGCAGATCAATAACAATGAAAAGCAAAACCAGGAAACCGAAGTGTGCAAAATTATGGCCATAGTCCTTTATTTGGATTTAAACAGAATATGATAACGTTTAACCTTTATTATACCAAACCTTTAGCTTTAAACACACAGACCAATGCCAACATTAACCAAATCATCTGCTCAGTCTTTCGGGACTCAAGCACTAAGTATCTGTACCATACCACCAGGTACCCTAGAAACATTACAAAGCCAAGATGTTAAAATACTCATTGGTCCCTTAATTTCCATCAACATTTCAGATCCCAATCTTTTTTTAAAGCTGCCCATTAGAACAAAGTAGTATGTAATCTTCTGGTAATAGCTGTTTCTGTGTCTTGAAGAGGGAGGAGAGGTCAAGACCTGAAAGATAAAGAGAGCCCAGAAGAGAGTGCAGACAAAATTCTGTAACTAAAGACATTAAACATAAGCACAATACAGGAAGAAAAGGAGGGGGCAGTTGTAGGGGTGACACATGCAATGGGCACACTTCATTAGCTCCATCTCCCTAGCTTTAGGAAAAGTATCAGCTCTGTTGCATGACAATTTATGCCGGTGTAGGAAGCATCACCTCCTGGGAACACCACTGAACAGCCCTACTCTCACCCAAGCGTTGCTTTGAGTTTTCAGAATAACCAAAAACTATACAATGATTTTATTGTAGTAGGTATGCTGATTGCATCTTTGTAAGACACAGCTGTGAGAGGGAGATCCCTTCACATTTGTTTATGACAAATATGAAACTACAGGCATATATTTAACTGTTAGTTATGTCAAAAACTACATTCAGCTTAAAATAATCACTTGCATACACACTAAGGGGCTGATGTATAAAGCTTCTGCCTAGCATATAGCTGAGCGAATGCCATTTACACAGCATTACTGCCACTAGATGGAACCAAGGAGCATAGGAAATGCTCCTCAGCACCATCTAGTGCCCATAATGCTGTCCGAATGGCATTTACCCAGCCATACACTGGGCAGAAGTGTTATACATCACCTCCTAAAAGTACACCATATATTCCTTTTGAAAAAAACTATGCTTGACTGCATCCAGTTGGCTGTGAAAAACTTGTAGTTTGCAGCCAACTTGGCTAACTTTACAAACTATGTAACATACAAACTATGTATGTTTGTAGTTATAAAAATCTTTGATTGCCTATATAATGTGGAAATGTAAACCGCCGAGACATCAATGGAATATCCGCTTCCATCCCCACATTCCTTTTGGAAAGGACACAATGAGGGTTTCTTTATCATTATGTAAGCTATTTGGCTGTCTCTACACACAAGAATCTTTTTTTTTTTTTTTTAAATGTTTCTGCAGATCATATTAATTTTACCAAATGCTCTTGAATAGCTGAGAGGTCATGATACGGGAAAGGTGGAGATATTCTTATTCCTTATGGATCACTTGCTCATAAAATAATCCAAGCCAGATTGTGAACTAGTATGAATACTGTCAAGGTGTTAAAGGGTGTATTTCAATATAGCAGTTATATTTTTGCATGCACAATAACACCAGTGAATGTTTCCTATTATTTTTTTAAAAGGAGGAGTTTATTTATTTTTGTTATATAACAAAAAGCAGTATCATGGGCCGCTGATGATCACAATGGTGGTAATTGATTCAGCACTCATCAAATTAATGTTAACCACTTTTGTACTTGGAAAAAGTGTTTAAAAGATCATACTGCTTCCCATAACCTATGAGAAGATTTAAAGGAGGGAACCTCTTCCTTCCTTTGGAAAAAAAAAAGCAGTAGACCTGTGCTCAGTATTCTAGCACTGGATTCCCAATACAGAGATTGAGTTTTACTGTTGAGGTACAAATGTTTTATTCTTATTGGTTAGTAGTTTCTCTTTATTAATATGCCTCTAGAAATTGCTGACCATAGGTCTCAATACGCCAACTTTCCCTATTAGAAAAACATATAGGCTTAGCACCTGTTTGCTGATGTATCTCATAATTACAGCAGACCCAGCAACCTTTTCCTGCATTGATGTTGGTAAAGGCTTATTTACTGATAAGTACTGAGGAGATCAACCAAAGGAGTGCTCATAAAATGCTAGTGTTTAATAGCGGCCCTTCTTCATCAAAACATTTTACAAAAAAACGAATCTGGTCTGTCCAGTTGAAAGAGGCACTTGGAAATTGAAAGTTCCCTTGATGGCTGTGAGCTATACTGCAATCAGGGCCGGTGCTACCACTTGGCAAACTAGGCAGCCGCCTAGGGTGCACTGCTGCTTACAGCGCACTGCTACCTAGAGCGCAGCCTTGACCATTCACCCCCCACAGTGCCCCCATCTATTTCAAATTGCAAAAGCCAATAGTAGGCTGGCTATTGCACCCACCCACTGAGCAGTGGAGCGTAACTGAGAGACAACTTTCTCTCTCAGGTTCGCCCCTCTGCTCAGTGGGTGTGGTTTCAATAGCCAGTCTACTATTGGCTTTTTCAAATTAAATTACATCCACCTGTCCCCTGCAGAAGCTAACCCGCAGGAGAATGGGGCTGTGCAGGGGGGGGATTGGGGGTTGCGCCACGGGAGGGAGGGTGCAAGTAGCTGGTCTTGCCTAGGGCACAAAATAGTCTAGAACCGGCCCTGACCGCAATGCAGTTTTAAAGTGATAGTGAAGGCAAAAGGTTTTTAAGCTTTTTCAAATGCTGATTAAATAACTTACAATGGATGCTGCTTGATGTTTAAAAGTTTTTTAGTTTCCTGCAGAATCAGCTGGTCCCCTGATCACAGGCCCTGATATGCTGTTGTAGGGTGGCTACTTTCTCTTGCAGGGTCCTAGGGAGCCACCCTCGTGTGTGCTAGCAAGCTGTGTGTCTCCACAAACACACATGTATCTGTATCCTATTATACTGTATCTTATCATATCCTATTTGTAACCTATAAGTGGGTGCTACAGTGACAGCGGACGGCACCCCCAAACAAAAGTTAAAAAAACGAAGTAGTCACTGGCATTCCGAAATCCGTTCTGTTAATTCTTCTTTATTGACATCAAACAGGTGATTTCACAATGTAAAGCAATGTTTCGGGACCATACCCAGTCTCTTGTGTTGCTACACATTGTGAAATAACCTGTTTGATGTCAATAAAGAAGAATTAACAGAATGGATTTCGGAGTCCCAGTAACTACTTAATTTTTTCCATAAGCACACAGGCACAGCAAGGCAAGACACTCCCCTGCTCCCCACTACCCCTCCAACGTCCTCCTTTAACCTACTAGTAGATGGACAGCTGCTGGAGACTGTGACCTTGTGATCCTGTACTGGACAAGAAGCTCAGGGAAGGAGAGCTAAGAGAGTTAGAAAGTCATCGGTTTGGAAGCATGATGACTTGGGCAAAAATTGAAAGAAATACTTTGCTGGGCAATGTATATGTGTTTGATCTGGATTCATTATTGAAATAAAAGTATGAGAATTGTATACTGCTTTACTATGAGAGTGTACATACGGGATATTTACTCTCCACTGGACCCATTTGAGCAATATAATATTGGATTGACTGATCATTTTCCTGTAACGTAACTAAGTAGCCTCAAAGGTGTAATACATTTAACAAAGACTGCAACTTGTGTCAAGCCCAGACTGTTATAAAAAAAATGTATAATTCTTGGATTCACTCCTATTGAAGTAAAAACCAATGTAGCATAAAAAGTTTTGCTTCCTCTCTGAACATCAACCTTTTAAGTGAATCCTGGCTACAACACTTGAAGATGAATTCGTGAAGGTGAACTCTAGTAAGAATGACCACTCATTTTCCATCATATCAGTATTTGTAAGTAGTATAATGATATAATAAAGGAACTAAGGCTGGGTTCACACCTTGGCGTTTTATGTATGCGCGTCTTACGCGCGTTTTTACAGACGTTTTTCAGGCGTATTGTGAAGCGTTTTGTACTTTATAAAAAACGCACGTTTTACGCGCGTTTTTTTATTGACTACACAGGCGTCCAATGAAAATGAATTCCTGGATTTACAGCTGCATCCAATGGGAAAAACTAACTGAGTCGCAGCATTTCATTTTCCTGTTTCTTTGTCTGAAAAGGACCGTGTGCTGTGTGAATTAGAGTAGCCATTGGAGCGGCACCCGGGGTACAGCGCATGGGGCCACCGTTTGGGACCAATATGCGTCATATTTCATGACACATGAGGGGGAGGTGTCATGGCAGATGCAGTCAATCCAGTCATGATTTAACCAAATTATCCTTGTTGTTACCTAATAAAGTCTCTTTACATATAACTTATATCTGAGCATTGTTTTTTGTAATGCACCACATTAAATGCACTTGAAAACACAGAACACACAAAAACACTGCACGCAGGTGACAGGAAAACACTGCACGCAGGTCGCATGATAACATGTTATCATGTGACCTGCGAGAAGTTTTCCTGTGACCTGCGTGCAGTGTTGTCATGCGTCCTGCAAAGCACTGCACGCAGGTGACAGGAAAACACTGCACGCAGGTCGCATGATAACACTGGAAGAACATGCTAAAAGAATGTAAACACTGAAAAGGTACCTTTTGCTGCCTTCACTTGCTTCGTGAAACCCTCCCAGTCACTGTATATCATCTGGCCGATTTCGTCCCAGGAACGCCATCTGATGCCCCTGTTTTTGTAGTCAGAATGCCTCATATCATACAAACATGGTCTTGTCTTCACAAGCCGTATGAACGCCTCTGTATCCAGGAGTAGGCCACATTCTGAAGAGTCTTCCATGTTGCTTCCTCTTTGTTCGGACGAAAAATGCAGAATGCAAGCCTGGGGTGGAGTCTGTGGCCATGTGCTGAACAAGCACATATAGGCGCGATTTTGGATGACGAAATCGCGCAAACACTATTTACGCCCGTTCACGTCAAAGTCTATGGGCGCGAACGTGCAACAAAATGGACCAATACGCCGCAAAGAAGTACATGTACTTGTTTGGGCGTCAGCCGTTTTGTAGGGCGTTCAGACGGGCGGAAATACGGAAAGGTGTGAACCATACCCATAGAAAACAATGGGATTTTCATGGTTGTACGTTTTGTAGAGCGTTCATAGAGCGTTGAACGCGCGACAAAACGGAAAGGTGTGAACGGGGCCTAAAAGATACTGAGTTTCAAAGAACCATATAAATTTGCATGGGCAGGAAAAAGGTTACTATGTCCAGCTCATCCCCAAAACACACTGGACTCAGGACTTAGTAACGCACTGGGCTCAGGACTTAGTAACGCGCTGGACTCAGGACTCTGCAGTTTTCTCATGTGTCTGCAATGCAGTGGACTCAGGAGTCTGCAATGCAGTGGACTCAGGAGTCCACAATGCACAGGACTCCCCAGGCCTTGCTTCCTGCTCTGTCTCCTCAGTAGGTGCAGCTTGCTCACCCCGTGCACTGGTAAGATGCCTGCAGAGCCCACACTGTACGGGAGGTGGGAGGATAGCAGCGGCTGTGAAGAGAAAAGTGCCGCTGCACACACTGACAGCCCCGGAGCCTCCATGCTGCCTGGTGAACCATATGCTGCCACAGCACCAGCCCAGCCTGCAGGGCATCAGAAAGGCCCATGGGGCAATTTCCTCCCTGCCCCCTGGCCCAGTCCGCCCCTATCAGTGGGCCCCCCCAGCCTTGGGCCCTGGGGCAGCTGCACTGGCTGCACCGCCGTTAGGTCCGCCCCTGCTTCCCTCAATGCAGTGTTACAATTTCACATAGCCCTGTTAATATGCACTTCATTGTGTCACTGCTGTCTAAACTCAATGTCTGAACTTCCCACAATGTAACATTATCATTGTTTGCTGCAAGCAATGCATGATGGGATATTAAATTAATTTTTCTCCTTAGTATACACTCGAGAAAAAGATGGTTCAATGGATATAATAAGAATGTGTGTAATATACCGCAGTGTTTGACGGTAGCTAGAGTAAATCATTAGGATCAGATAACTTGCACCCAAGGGTACTTAAAGAGCTCTGCCAAGTTATAGTAAGACCATTATTGCTAATTTTCAAGGCCTCCACACTGACTGGAAGGGCACCAAGTGATTGGCGTTAAGCAATGGTAGAACCAATATTTAAAATAATGTTCAAGATGCCAACCAAGGAACTACAGACCAGTCAGTTTAACATCAATAGTATGCAAATTGTTTGAGGGAATGATAAAGGACTATTTAGTGGATTTTGTTCATGGAAATAGTATAATAAGTGACAATCGGCACATTAGCTTCCTCAGAGATCATAGCATACAGGGGGACAGGTACTCTTAAAGACTAGACCACAGAGGGACTCATATACTGTATACACACATACACACACACGCTCACAAAGGTTGAACTCGATGGACCTGTGTCTTTATTCAACCTCAAATACTATGTAACTATGCAATTTAAGAAATGAGTGGAGATATAGGATTTGCTGCTGTGAACATGTGATTCTCCCACGGCTAGGAAATAACGCAACTCTACCCTTCCTATTGTATGTATACATTTATAGAAAAGGAGTCATCAGAAGGGCTTCACTTGCTTCCCCATTGAGTAGGATACAATTGGTTTATTTAGGGAGAAGAGAGTAGGAATGCTTTTTGTGCGCAGTGGCAGATCTCAATGATGACATTTTTAAAGGTGAATGAGCTGTGTGTGCTGATCTCAGCGGTAGCATGGACACTGAGGAGTAAGCTTTTTGTACTAGAGCGCAGATCTAGTGATTCTCTCCTCCTGCAGATCATTTCCTTCCTGTGTGTGCAGAAAAACAGTGAGTTAACTTCACTTCCTGTGTGTTCAGTCTCCACCTGTGTTTCACTTCCTCTGTGTGCGCTGCAAATCAGTGACCTAAAGTGTATTTCCCCTTTCATAACCAAATTGGGATAACACCAATTTTCAATTTGTTACATGTTCTCATTTGCATACGTTAAAACAAAATATATTAAAAATGCTTCTTGCAGTTTAAATTGCTTTTGCTTGGGTTAGGGGTTAGCCCCAGCGTTTAGGAGAGAAAGAATGGACGCACCACTATTTCGGCCAGAAAATGTAACTTTCTGCATTTTGCCAAAAGTGCCATTTTCTGACAATATCTTTCGGCGGCCAATATATCTGTGCATCCCTAATGAGTATGCATAACAATACCAATGCATTGCCATACAATTGCTGGTGACAGCACACACATAGATGGGTTTTCGCAGATTTGACTGCAAAAGTGGAAATACACTGGAAAGTGGAATACAAAAGTGGAAATTGTGTGCAGCTTCTGTGCCTGCACATCATTTCCTGTATGTGGAGAAAAAATAGCAAGCAATTGTTCAAATCATGGGGCTACCAATTATATAGTGGGGTACAGCCACAGTATGTAACTGCAACATGCTCAGAATTTCCTTTCCCCGTCTATTTATTCAGGGCGGCAGCAGGTGCCAAGGAGAGAACGTGCTGTTTTGGCAGCTGACAGAAGATTGTGCTACTAGAGTGAGGAGGAAAGTGTAGAAAATAGGCGAAAGTACAATGCATTGGGGGTTCAGTGGTGCTCATACTTTTTTTTATAAGGTTCCTCATTCAAATCATTGTTACACCATCCCTATATGCATGTTTAGTTTTATGAATGTATTTGCTGTAGTATTTTTCCCCCTGTGTTGTTATCGCATATTGTAGTCTCAACAGGTTTTAATTTACAAACTATTTTTTTTATCATCTCAGATATTACATTTTCATTAGCATCTTGCACTCCATTTGCACCTACAAACCTGGTCAGGTTATTTATATTGCAAACCATTTCCTGCAGTGATTGGACCTGGAAGTCATGAAATATAATTGCCCAAAATGCTTAACATTCTAGACTTATAAACCCACACAATTATTGAAACACATGTCTTATGCTAAGAGCTATCCAACAAGGAAAACATTCCTGTAAAAAATATATGGATATTTTTTTTATTTTATGACAAGTACATGTGCAAGTGTTAAACTGGATATGCACTCTGCAATGATGTATTAGGTTACTTTCTCTGCCCTCCTCTTCCCACACCTATTCTGATATCTCATTAATTTACCCACATTTGCACTAATGCTTCTCTTTGGCGGGAGAGTTTACACAACTGCAAGTTTTTCGGTATGCTTCGTCATCCTCTCTCATGACTTCAGTGCTGTGACTGCATATTTTCCCTTTTAGACTGTAAGCTGTAACGCGCAGGGCCCTCCTGACTCCCATGTTTTGAATTGCATTGTAACTATATCCTTTTATTTAGTAAACTGCTGGTGCTATATAATCATGTATTCGAATAATGTTATATGTATATATTATATGTATATACTATCCAAATGACTGAAAATTTTTTTTTATCTAAAGCTGCCTTTCCATGCACTCAAGACAAGTCCCTTGTTGTAGTATATTATGCTAAGACAAATCGTATTCTCTCAGTGTATTGCATAAATGTGGTATACATATAAAAAGAAAACATTACCACATGACATGGATTCATAAAAAAAACCCCCAAAAAACAAACATCTGTTCCATTTTCCTAAAAGCTGCTTCTATGAAACCAAAAGCAAGTCATATAAAACATTTCCCTTAAAAAAGTCTCTAACATAAAATGTAACAAACGCATTTATTACTTTTAGTAATCAGCAACCATGATGTTTAATTTAAAATACAATAAAATGCTTTCTTGGAAACTTTTCAAAGCTAAATATTTATAAATGCAAACTTGATTGTAACTCTCCAAGTCACCACAGGTACACTGTTTTTGTATTACTCATTACTGAGCTATCTACTTCCAACTTAATCTCAAGTATCCTACCCTGCAGAGCGCACTGGATGCATAAAAAAGTAATTGTTCTGAAATCTGAATTACTTTTATGCACAATTACCTTATCACTTCTGAATTCAGAAATTGTGATTGCAGGATATTAATAAACATCAAAAGTGCAATCCGATGTATATGTTAGAAACAGACTCTAATCTGGTGCACAACGTTTAGGTGATTGAGTTACCTTTATTAGTATTAGAGTCATGTTAAGACAACATTAGCATGTGAAGAGCTTTTATTTTATAAATGTACCTCAGAAATGTTATTAATTACTGTATTGCCTTTTCTTGTTACAGGTATGGAATTGCTGGGGAAAATATGCAGACTGTGTTAGTACATTTCCTTTCTGGTTTACTACTGATGAGTGAAATCTTACAGAATATTTGGGATAATGCCATTGAGGAAAAGCAAGTAGGTAAAAAAATATGTTTCAGTAATGTATATAGGATCTAATTTGTAATTAGGATATCATTTGTAGTGCTCCTACAGCTCCAGTTGCACTGAGGAAGTGACATAATTTCCCACACTATCACAACATTTCTTCCTCTGTGGCTCTCTGGTTGTAGTATCTAAGAATTGAGTGGGGAATCTTGTACTAAAATATGAACTCCGCTGATCCACCAATGTCATTTACTTCCACCCAGTTAACTGCACCTCATTTTCTAAACACTATAGCTTGTAATATTCTTCCAGGTTCCAGTGCATTCTTCCCCTGGCACCTGCTGCTGCTCAATATAAAAAGGCAGGAAGATCTGTTACCTAGTACACAAAGCTCACTCCCCAAAACCCATGCCAGCAATGAGATCTGAACTAGGATACTAGGGTCAAATTTGACACGAGCCAGCTAACCTACCAACATGTATTTGGATTGTGAGCAAACACAGGGAGAACAGACAAACTCAATGCAATTTAGATTGTCCTGGCACAAGACCAGGTGCAGAATAGTTGAAAGGAACTTTACTAACCTTTAGGAGGCGTTTGAAATTTAAAGAAATCTTAATTTCACTCATCCATGCTTTTCGTTCTATGTTCTCTGTATTCTATTTTTGTATCTTTCTTCATACGTTTTCTATGCTGTGGTCCAACAAATAACTAAGGTCTCTTTTCAAATCTCGATGATGATTTAGTTGGTTTTAAGAGTCTGTACTCTTAGTTTCAGATAAACAGTCTGCCACATTGTCAGATGTAAAGTAAATCATTGTTTTGCCAGGGGTGATCAAAGACACTACAAATAACATGCTGTGTAAATAAAATAATTGCCGGGAAAATCATCCCTGCATTAAAACGTCTTAATGCTTTCTCTGTCCCTGTGATCATGTTTTATTTGGCCTACTACCAACAAGGAACTTTGTCTCTTCATTTGTGGTCTTAAGCATCATTTCAGGTTGTCTGACATTAATTAAACCTGACTACACTCCATTTGCTTCTGAACTGGCTTTTACATTAACTTGTAGTGTGCCAAGAAAAACCAGGTTTCCACCAGCAGTATATAAAGAGATCTAGGCAGCTGTTAAAGAAAGTTTCAGATTGGTTTTGTATTCGCCTTGTTAGTGTTTCTAAAGTTAGGATCTTATATTAAAAGTCACAAGTGAACATTTTGATATTAATGCCACATAGGCCAACAGTAATTCTCAGTCGTCATCTTGTTTACTGTTTGCTTGTGTCTCACTTATAATTATAGAAAGATGTCAAATATCCTTTGGCTGACCTTCTTCAAACCCATCACTCATGTCTCTTTCACAATACCTTCAAAAAATTCATCTTGGGTTTTTTTCAAAGCATAAGCCACCTGATGGATATAGAAAAACGTATGTGGTGAGAAGTGTTATTATTTTGTGGTGAGGGAAATGAAGACTGGGTTGTGGTGAATAAATCTCCTAAACTGAGGCTAGGAAAGGCAGAAACTACTATGGTTCATGGTAAAACTGCCTTAGTTGACAAGTGCATGTAATTTATTGTACATTTGTCATTGGGGAGGTGTATTTTGCTGATTCTGCGTTGATGACCCCTGCTTTGAAAATGTTAGTTCCCCAGGTGTTCTTTTGTTGCTTTGACTACAAAAAAATGTTGTAGTTTTGAACTTGAATCAAGTATAGAGATAACGAATTCTGAAATGTTTCTTACACATTTTATAGCATGTTTGTTCAGGGTCTGCAATGCAAAAGTCTGCAAATGCCAGAAACAGGCATTTAACTCCTACATATTAAGTATCATTGTACTGCACGTACAAGCACTATCGTACAGGCCATGGTAGAGTTGCAAATAAAGCATGAGTAGCAAAATTTAACAGTTTTATCCAACCCAAATTATGTTTTTTCCCAAAATTTGGAATTGTTCTAACTAAAAAGGGATGTACCAAGTATGCATAAACGAATAGCTAATTTTACAGCATGACCCATTATTGCAAATCCTACCCATTCATTTTTAAATGTTAATGGACAGCACAGTGGCATAGTGGTTAGCACGGAGGGTCCTCGGTTCAAATCCTGGCCAGGACACTATCTGCAAGGAGTTTGCATGTTCTCCCTGTGCTTGAGTGGCTTTCCTCCAGGTACTCTGGTTTCCTCCCACACTCCAAAGACATGCTGAAAGGTTAATTGTCTCCTGTCTAAATCGGCATTGTATGCATGTGAGATAGGGACCTTAGATTGTAAGCTCCTTAAGGGCACGGACTGTAAATGTGCAACTATGTAAAGCGCTGCATAAATTGCCGGTGCTATATAAATTGCCGGTGCTATATAAATACCTGTAATAAAATAAATAATATCTGTAAAAAAAAAAATAATATCTGTAAAAAAATAAATAATATCTGTAAAAAAATGAATCAAGGCAACTGGACTTGCTGTATTTTTCCTGAAGATGTTTCACTGGTCATCCGACTAGCTTTCTCGATTCAGAATTCTTTCTCAATTCTTTCTGAATTGAGAAAGCAAGTTGGATGACTAGCAAAACATCTTCAAGAAAAATAGAGCAAGTCCAGTTGCCTTATTTTATTTTTTACAGATATATACCATGACCTGGATGAATGAGATTCACTAAAATGAATAATGTTGTATGGGGATCAGTGTTTCTAGCTACATTGCGAGTGCAGACATTATACTAGTGGTATTAGCTTTTGTTCATTTGAAGTTTCTGATATTTCGAATATAATGCCTTATGTTTTGCCTGTGGGAGAGCTGACATAAGGTAGAACTCCAGCCCAAACTATGTTTTCTAGTTTTACAAACAGTATGAAAGTTAGAATCTCTTGGTGGTTTTATTGCAAAGTGAAGACTTTGTGGTTTTTGTGGAGTCAAATCATACAAACCACAATCATCAATGAAGGCTTTCAACTGCAGTGTTTTTCTGCTTTTGTTCTACCTGTAATCTTTGATATGATGTTCTTCATACAATGCAGTTTGACAGAAATGCTTTTTGTTAACCAATTCATCTCCTGCACCAGTACACCTCTTATGAACGTGAGCAATTTTTTCATTACTAGGCCATTTTATTAAACAAGAACTTTGTAATTACTTATGATGCTAAAGTAATACATTGTTTTTGACAATATTGTCTTGCAAAATGTATTTCATTTCTATATAGGCAAAAATGTAACAAAATATTTATTTAGTTTTAACAGTGAATGTTTTAAAGTGTATTCCACCTTTGCAGCCAAATTTGAGAAACCCTGACTATATGTTTGTTATGTGTTCCCATTCACACAGCATAATTGAAAATAACTTAAAAAATAGTTCTTACCTTTTCTAGTTGTTTCTTTGGAGCAGGATTGTACACAGGACTCTATGGACTCTATAGTCAGCTGGAATTGTTCAGAAAAATTTGCTGAACAATGTGCTACAGGGACTCTTAAGGGACAACTTTAAAAGAAAACCACCAGCATACAATGTGCTCCCCAAACCTTGATATCTTCAACCCTTTGTTAGGACAAACAGTGTGAATATCTAGCTTATAACAGAGAATGAGATCTGGCCGCACAGTACAGACAGTTATTTATGGTGAACACACCTACCCAGTCCCCTTCTTAACATTACATGGAAGGGTAAAGATAAGTAAGGTTTTAAAGCATTTTCCAGAAAACAAAAAAAATTGGCAGCAAATTTTAAATATTTTACATTATTGTATATTATACTATGTGGATGGTAACATATTTTATTATTATACAGGATTTCTGACACAGTTTGCACAGTGTTTTACAAGATAAAGTTAGACAGTACAGCTACAAAACAATTCTAGACAAGAGGGTAGGTGGGCCCTGCTCATTAGAGCTTACAATCTAAAAGGGGTGGGAAGTGATACAAAAAGTAATAGCTGTGAGAGGATGAGTTGATGGAGAAAGTCGAAATTCAGTTATCTGGTAGGAGGGGTTGGATAGGCTTGACTGAAAAGATGAGTTTTCAGGGATTGCCTAAAGGATCAAAGAGTAGGCGATAGTCAGAGAGATTAGGGTAGGCTATGAAGACAAGTATGGGAGGAGGTGATGACAGAACTGGATAGCAGGGGGTCTTGGAAGCAGCGAAGAGGGCAGTTTCGGTGATATTATGAGAATAGGTGTAATAAATATAAAGTAGGTGTTATGCTAATTTGGCTGCAAAGGTGGAAATAAATATATAGCATTACTACAGAAAAATGCTAATTTTATTTTGTACAATATATAATGATATGAACAATTTTTATCTGGTACAAGGTATGGTAATGTTAATTACAAGTCAAAAAAAGGCTTTTTAATTGTTTTGTGTATTTTTTAATGTGGCACCAAAAAAAAGACAACATAAACAAAACTGAGAAAAAGTTACATATGGTATGAAAAGCAAAAATAAGCATAAAATATACTTAAAGTGACGTTAAAGGATAATTTTTCCTCCCCCCAATGTTAATTAAAGCACTTAACTTAAATGATGTCTCTTAATCCGATCTTCTTCTTTCCTGTCCTTTTCAGCCTTCTCTCCAGCGGTGCGGCGGGTGTCCGATCCAGCGCTGACTCTTCTGTCCTTGCTGGCACTTCCTGTCCCACGGTGTCTGCATGCGGGTGAATGTGTCCATAGACTTACCTTGCGTCTCTCCTCCTCTCTCCTCGTCGACTGTGCATGCGCCCGCCCCAAGATGCTATGCGGCCGCTCGAGCAGTTTCGGATTCTCGGATGGGAGACAGGGGTAAGTTTAAACCGTTTTTAAAGCGTTTTTATCTTACTTTTTGCATATATCTACTGCTTGCTAGCAGTAAATATATGCAAAATAAATGGAGGGTTTAGATACCCTTTAAGTGGAGAAAGGGGGGAAGGAGTTAATTGGCACTGATTAGTTTTAATAAGGGGATACATTTGTCCAATGTTTATTAAAAAATAAAACCTATTTTTTTTACTTGCTTTTACTGACTTGATCTGCACATTAAACACTGGTGTAAATACATTGCGACAGTAATAATACAACATCTGTCAATGTTACCTGTAAACACTGGTGGTGGTACTGGCATGTGGTACTGGCATGTGGTACTCCACAGCAATACAGGTGACAATCTTTAAGACATACCTTGTACAGCCAAGGTCAATAACTAGTTAAAATAAAGCTGTCATGCCATTCTCTGTTTAATAACTACACATTATTGGATAACGCACTGCATGTGCCATAAATACCTTTTTAATAAACAGATCCTTTTTGAACTCTAATACCAATATATTATGCAAAAACAGTATATATTTAATATGAATAAGCATTACATTACATGCTGAGGTCCTTACAAGCAGCTGAAGTATAATCTGCCTATATTTTGCCTTTCCTGCTTCCTTCCTTCTCTCCTCATTGAAATGTTAATAATATTTTTAAACAAAACCTTTCTGATTTTATTACATACCTTTTTTTGTGCTTCTCTATGCAATTCAAGCAGATGGGAGGTGTAAGGGCCGGCAAAGTGCTGTACATAGCTCCCTGAAAACATAACAGCACCATGCCTCAGTTCTTTCCTCAAGAGCCCTTAGCCCTGATGCAGGAGGTAGGCTGGCTCTTTGCAGAAATTGCTTGGACTTGCTGCAGCTTTTAATGCAGAGTTTAAGAAGCTCATAGTGTGCAGTGAAATCAGAGCAAGCAATATTAGGACAGGAGCCTATACTGTGGAAGACTTAAAGTGATATTTAAGTCAGAATGGTCTTGGCATTCAGAAAATATATAATGTTGGGGGGTTTTACGTCATTTTCAGGCCTAAAATGTGGAATATAACATGGGTGCAAAAATGCAAAAAAGGGCCTCAGTCATGAAGGGGTTAAAATATTTCAAATGCTAATTAAATCACTGACAAGGGATGTTGCTTCTTGATGTTTGGACGTTTTAGTTTTCCACAGATCAGCCGGTTGCCTGAGCACTGGTCCTGATATCCTAATTTAGAGTTGCTTCTTTCTCTTGTAGGGTCCAATAGAGACTCCCTTGTATGTGTGTGGTAATAAGCTGTGTGTGTCTCCACAAACACACAGGCACATCAAGGCAAGACACCCCCTTGCTCCCCACTCCCCCCTCCTCCTTCCTCCCTCCTCCCTTATTCAGGCTACTAGATGGGCAGCTACTGGAGACTGTGCTATTCCTTGTGATCTTGGACAGGAAGTTCAGGAAAGCAGAGCTGAGAGAGTTGGAAACATGATGACTGTGAGTACTGTGTCAAACCTTTAAATAAATACTTTGCTGGACAATGTATATTTGTTTGGATTCATTATTGGAAAAAAAAAACTGTGAGTTTACTACTACTTTAAGGTAAGTTTGGAGTTCAGCTTTACCTCAAACACAGAAACCATATGAAGAATTTAGGTACAATCTGATTAACCTGCCAGGGATAAGTAAACACTGCAATGTCACAGGCCAGTCTACAGTAACTTAGAGGGCTATTCACGAAGGAACTGAAGGATCCAGCCGTAGCTTCGGCTGATACTTCGGCTTCCTTCAGCTGCCGGAGCCCTTCCGTTTAGTCGAACCGAAGGGCTGCTGTACAGGCTATTCACAATAGCTCGTACAGCAGCTGAAGGCGGCCAAGTGGCTCAGCCGAGCCGAAGGCATATGCTTCAGCTCAACTGAGCCGAAGTGACAGTCGAAGCAGGGCGAACAGCCTGCCGAAGGCCGGCCTTTCGCCCCACAAATGACAGCTGGGTGGAGCCAGCCTTGATCTCACGGCTGGCTCTGCCCAGTTGAAATGACATATCAGCATCCCCAAATGACCTGGGGACACTGATCTGTCATTAAACAATAACTGTGCAAAAATAAAAATTGTTAAAAAAAAAAAAAAAAAACTACAACTGTGCAGAGCTGGCCGTGACATCAAGGCCAGCTCCGCCCAGTTGTTTTTCATTGGCTGGGACCTGCTAGAAGACTCTAGCAGGTGGCGGCCAATAGGAAATAGTTGGGACGGAGCTAGCTGTCATTGCTAGCTCCACCCAATAGTTTTTTTATTATTTTTTATTTTATTTTTTTTAATTCTTTATTTTTTATTTTTACTATTTATTTACATTTTAAAAATATTTTTTCAACCTTTTTTTTTTTTAAACTCTTTTCATTGATTTTTTATTCTGCTTGGCACCACGGAGGTACCGAGCAGAATAGCCGAGCCAAATGCTGCTGCTATTCACTCACTGCCGTTCGGCCCCTTCTGCACTTCTGCTCAGCTGAACATGCGGAGCATGTTCGGCTAATTGAAGTGCAGCCGAAGGCAGCCGATGTACGGCTGATCTCAGCAGTACTGAGCCAGAGTGAACAGCCGATGTAGTTCTGCTCACATCACTTCGGCTGGGTTATTCACCCGGCTGCCTTTGGCAGCTTTGTGAATAACCCCCTTAATGTTCACTAATGTTAATAAACTAGCTCCACTGGGAAAATTAAAAGGCTTAGTGAAAGAGTGATAAAGTAATCAGGATAGCACCAATTTAGGGATATTGTGTCATTTTAGGGTTATTAAATCACTCCTCTTGACAGTAGAAGGGCTCACTCTCTGAAATGGACCACTTTCTTAGTTCACTATATGTAATGTGGGTTGTGAATGTCTGCCTAATAAAGAAAACTTTGCAACAACAGAAACAGAACACCTTAAAGAAAACCATATACCGTGTTTCCCCGAAAATAAGACACTGTCTTATTTTTTTTGGGGCTCAAAAAACACACTAGGTCTTATTTTCGGGGTAGGTCTTATTTTCGGGGAAACAGGGTAAACACAATTAGAATGTACAAAGTACATGTACAAATACAAAGTAAAAACTGCAAGTGGCTCATGTTTATAGCATGTATGACAACCATTTCTAATTCTTTGCTTGAAACTGGTCTAAAAAAAGGTGTCTCCTTGTCACGTCTCACCTTTTAATTGTATCACCTTTCAATGGATAGAATGGCCTTTTAATTGTGCTGCTTCTTCCAATTTGCTCACGCATCCCCAGACCTCAGATCCTGGACCTCTCCCACCTCCCCATTCCCTTCCCTACCTCCATTTTTTCTATTTCTTTTCTACCTCTATGCTCTTCCTTTTCTTCCCTTTTCACACCTATCTTCCGTTCTTACGTATTTTCTCTTCCTCCTTTTCTTTTTCAGTTCCAATTATTTCTAGAATTTAGTAATTGCTCTCTAATGTAGTATGGAGCATATCTGAATAATCTGGAATCATTCATGAAATTCTTAGGTTTGTTTTGTTTTCATTAGCTCAATGCAGACTGCAGTTTATTGTATGATCTGATGATGTTTACAATGAGATATAATGTAACCATGCACAGAGAGAAGCCATTGCACATTGTGAATACTTTTAGTACAGTTGTGTGTAAATATCATTGCAGGTGTCTTGTATTGCTTTGAATAAAATGTGATGGGGTTAAAATGTTTTTTTTATTAGACACCTTTATTAAATTTTATGTCAAACATACAAAATAAAATATTATTATGAAAAAACATGGCAAAATATAATGAAAAATAAACAAGAAAAACAGTAGGGCACTATACATCCAAAGGGACTCGATAACAACGCATACATATAACAGTAGAGGGCATTGGAACCATGAAGTTGCCTATGACCTGAGAGGGAAAGTAGGAGAAAAGAAGAGAAAAGAGAGGGTGGAGGAGGGAGAACCAAGACATAACACCAGGGCAGGAAGAGAAGATAGATGGGGTGAAAATGTTTAATCTGTTCCCCACTGTTTGTGCAGAGATAAGGGAGCTTCACAGTTTTTTTGCCTGTGGAAAACTTGTCTGACATACTAAAAACAGTTAATGTGTCTGTAAAGTGAAAAACTCTATCTTTTTAGATAAGACAAGTTTAACTTCCTCCCATAGACCTGCTCCAACCCTTGACAGCTGGTTAGCCTTAGTATCACAAAAACATGATCAGGTAACCTAGGCATTAAAGGCACACTGAAGTTGTGGGCACAGAAGATGAAAGGCACACCAAAGCTGTGTCTACAGAGGATGAACGCAGAGGCATCCCCAGGCCAGGTGTCACCTGGAGCACCTGCCAGGTGTCAACCCCCCTAGGATGTCAACACACACACTCATGACGTCATTACGCATGCTCGTGATGTCATCGTGCACACGCACAATGCCATCACATGCACTTAACTGCCTGCACCCATCTTGGTGATGAATGCTAGCAAAGAGAGGATGGGACATTCATCTGGCGGGATAAGGTATGCCACCAGGTCACTTAGCTGTTGGGCTCTCGGTCAACCAAGTGCCTGACTTTTCAGAAGGGGTGACACCAAAATGACCGTCAGTCATGTCACTGTCACGCCCTCTAATGGTGTCACCCAGTGCGGGCCACAACTCCTGCACCATTCTTGTGATGCCACTGGATGAAAGGCAAACCAAAGCTGTGGACACAGAGGCTAGTGCTATGCATACATTCAAATTCAAGATGTGGGTGGTCATGTTGGCAACACCTGACTCAATAAACTTTAAGCTGGGTGTAAAATTGTTAGCCGAACAGGGACTGCAACCAATCAAATGCAGTCACTGTTTGGCTTTCCAGATAGCAGCAGGAGCCTGCTGTCTGAATACAATAGCCGGTAGGTAGAGAGATCTCTATCCACATTGTTTAGCATAGATGAATGAATCAAATCAATTCTTTCGTTCAGCTGGACATGAGAAATCTAGCTGTGTATGGTCAGGTTAAGAGAGACAATTTTCCCACTCTCTAACCATACACCTAGAATGGTTGACAATAACAGCAGGCAAGCTGTCGCCCTATTCTGATAGCAGTTTGTTGTAGGTGAGATCAAATTAGATGAGCTATAAGTACAATATTCTGGAAACAAAAATGCACAGGGACAATAAAAGTGAGGCCATCATTGGCTTGCTGCAGCAGGCACGGTGGCAATTTAGTATCTTGATGAACCATGATGTGTGGGCAGCTGTGTGCTCCCCTGGCAGGCCTGTGTCACAGCAAATGTTGTTCTTGAGCTCAATTGTTAAGAAGTGGACAGTCAGATTATTTTGCATATGACCAAGGGGCGAAACTAACGATGGTGCAGCTGGTGCAGCTGGTGCGGCTGGTGCAGCTGCCCCAGGGCCCAAAGCGGTTGTGGGGCCCACTGAGATTGGGTCCCGAGGATTGTAGGCAGGGGCAGACTGAGCCGGGGTCCCCTTAAAAACGTCTGATGCAGCGGTGATCACTCTGCTGTGCTCTCTCATTCCAGCTGCTCTGTGGCTGCAGCGGCCGAGGAGGAGAAGAATCTGTTCAGCTGTCACTATCTGCCTGCTTCAGTAATCGGGCTGCATGGCAGCAACCTGCCTCTTCCTCTGCCCACTTCAGCTGCTATAAACTATAGGAGGAGAACTGCAGCATCATAATTGGCAGACTGAAGACTACAGGAGAGTGGGTCCTGGGGAGAAGGCACAAGGAGGTGGCTGGAAGCTTCATTACAATGAGAGAAAGAGGGCATGAGGGCAGAGCACCTGAATCAGATCAGCTATGTCATTTCTTGTTCTTTCTGGGTCTGCTGACCTCTGTACTATGCGTTACACCGCTGACCTCTGTTCTATGCATCACAACGCTGACTTCTGTACAGTGCATTACAACACTGATCTCTGTACTGTGTGTCACACTGCAAGCTTCTGCACCGTGCGTCAAATGGCCGAGGTCTGCAATCTGCGTTATACCGCTGACCTTTGTACTCTGCATTACACTGCTGACCTCTGCACTCTACGTTACACCCCTGGCCTCTGTACTCTGCGTTATACCACTGACCTTTGTACTGTGCGTTACACCGCTGAATTCTGTACTCTGTGTTACACCGCTGACCTCTGGACTCTGGTCATGCCGCTGACTTCTGTACTGTGCGTTACACCGCTGATCTCTGTACTCTGCATTATATCTCTGCACTCTGCCTTACACCTCGGAAAATCTTACTCTGCCTTAAAACTGACCTCTGCACCTCAGAAATTTAATTTTTAAAATTGATTCAGCTGTGTTAGGTCCTGTGCAGCAGCCTTCTGTGGAACCCCGTGGCACCTGCTTACAGTGCTTCTGCCGACCGCACATCTCCCCCTCCTGAGACCTTCTGTACTCCTCCTGAGGTCCTCTGAACCCCTCCTGAGACCCTCTGCACAAGACATCAGGCCCGACATTCCAGAGCAGTGAGGCAGAAAGTATGTACCAAATTCATACACTATTATTCTGCTTTGCTTTATGATGTATTACTGGGATTTGTAGTCCTCTATAGATGATTTAATTCTGCATTAGAGTGTAATCTCCTCTGTACAGAGACTGATGTGACTGGCTTAGTGTTCTCTGTACAGTACTACGGTATATGTCAGAGTTTACCAACAATGCAACTCAGGTTCTGATTTATAGATATATAGAATTTATAGACATATATACAAATAAACACAGTTGTTTTCTAAGTATATTTCTGAATAACATCTTATATACTACATGGCCCTGAGGGCAGATGAAACCTCTACAGATATATCTAATTAATAGCTGCAGGAGTTCTGGTTTCTGGGCCCTGTTAGTCTAATTCTATAGAAAAGTAATCTCACTTATCCTGTGAAAGTGCCACCCATGCTGCAGGAGGAAACAAGGTCACGTTACCAAATAAACAGCTGAAGAGAGCACTTTCTGTCTTGTACCTCCAAGAAGTATGCTGGACAATGTCAAATAAAAGCTGCTAGTTGTCCATTGTTGAACTGCACAGTTCATTTGGTTATCAGCGGTCATAAAGCATGAAACTTTAACCTCAAGTTAAAGACATGTAAAAACTAACTTGGCTATTATCCAATAAGGAAGTCTGATTAAAGGAGGTACAAATGAGCGGTACGAGAAAGCCACATCTAGGTTTAATTTCAGTTGCTGCAGGACAAATCTGAATCCAGTCATTGTTCCCCTTTAGGCTTAAGTGGGAGCTGAGCACTAATGAAGGAAGTAAATTAGTGCAGAATTTGTTCTGACTACAAGTATCAAATGTTTACTTTGTGATGTTTAGATTATGAATGACTGATGTTACAGCATCTGGCTTATGCTTCAGCATCGCCAATTATGTTTTTGACACTGCAAAGGAGTATATCTTTTTAACTGCTCTTTTTTTCTGTATTTTGTGAAGATGAACCATACGGCTTTCATAGCTTTTAAGTGACTCCCCAAGTGCTTGTAAATATCAAGGGTGAGCAGATGGGTCAAAATCATTCAATGGCTAGAATAACATTTTACTGATTGACATGCTAGCTCTTTGTGTAAACCAGGTGTTGACATTCAAGGTTATTAGCCCAGTTACAGCTAAAGTTTTAAACAAGAATGATAACTCTTTTTAATTAGTACTTTTATTCAATATACTCTAATACCTGTGCAAATAATAGTTTTTGTTTGTTAGTTAATATATCATTGTAAAACACGTGTAAACATGTTAGGAGCTTAACCACAATGCCTCTGTATATCTAGCCGGGCATTTAGTAGTCATCCTAGGGTCGGTTGTTATAAGCATACCAGAAAGGGGGGTAGTATCCGTACGAAATGGTGCAGCCATAGAAAACATTCGTATGCCCAAACTCATCAGTCCCATGCAAAATGCCAGGTGCCGGCCAAAAGAGGCATGCCACGGCTGTTACCACTAGCAATGTTAGTGTTTTTGTCTGTTAAAATTGTTGGAACATTATCTGGCATTTTATTGGATTTGTGCAGGGCATGGGCACTCGTCCAGACTTAATAAGTATGGCTGCACCATTAATCCAATGAAAGTAGAGCCGCACTCAACAGCCAAAAATTTAAAAAGGTTTATTCCCATTATACAATGTTACAAGCATGACAAGATGTGCAGGCTCTGACATGTTTTACCAAAAAGGCTCACAACTAAACTGGCCATTATTTATGGAGTTAAGGGTTTAATCTTTATTTTTCCACCAGTCATTTAAGGCCCATTGCCACTTTAAAAAAAAAATAAAACAACAGGTGTTGCAACCAAAACTACCTGTAAAAGCTTTTTTTTTCAAGTTGAATCAATTAGATTGAGGTGCTGCTATTGTAGCTTAAAAGCATATTCCAAGCATCTAATTTTAAGGATGAATGTTTTTTTCCCATGTTGCCCTCAACACACATTAAAAGGACCCTATCCCTGCTGTATGACCCATGGCATGTCCAGCTCCACATGCTCTTTTTTGACAATAGTTTTCCAAAAAATGGCCAGAATTAACAGCACCCCTATAGACTCCAGTTGTATTTGCTGCAAAATTTGGGTTAGCTGAAATTTAAGCCAGATTAGCTGAAACCTTGGTGAATTGAACCCACGCATATTCACCCATCATTAGTGATTTATATTAAAAGTTTATATGAGCCTTTTCAAGAGGCTTCTGATGAATGATCATATGACTCATCCCTTGTGCAAACATTCCTTGCTTTTGTATTATCCAACTTCCAGTTCATCCTACAAATCGATGTCGGGGTAATGCTAAATATTTTTTATGTGAAATATGTCCAAAGTTGACCTGAACATACTGACGTAGAAATGCTGCAATCTACATACAACTCCAACTGTGCCCTAAATATGTACTAAGAATTCAGAGCCACCTAAGAGACAGCTAATGTTACGTATTCTTCAGTTGTGCTGGGATTACTGGGAACAGGTCTGGCATCTCAGTGTCTGGTCTGGCAGCATTCTAAAATAACCAGACTACCTTCCTGTAAAGAACCACACAGATGTTAAAAATCCAAAAAACAGACGCCTGCAAGATAATCGGTGGAGGAAGTCTATGAAAACTTTGGGTTGTGTGACCATTAGCATATGAAAGGTTTGCTTGTTTTCATAAGTAATACTTATCAAACTGTTTATGATCACTAACAAAATTTATTATCGCAACGTAATAAATCTTTAATTTGGAAGAGTACAGTGAAGAAGTACCTTGTTGTTTAATTAGAAGACACAAAGTTTTCTTTTGCCCTCAGTTTTTCTAGTCCCTTGGTGCAGAGCTTGCAGCTGTTTTATTTTCTTACTCTTGCATGTTGTCTTCCTTCTGGTTTTCTTCCAGTTCATAGTGTTCATCTTTCTAACTACAGAACCTCTCTTGTTCTGATTAGATTGATGTATTTATGCACACCAGTATGCTTTAAGAAGACATTAGGTAATGGTACATGTTCAAAAAAGGCAGATAATTAACTGAACAGCAGGAAGGCTAAGGTCCCTTTCACACAGGCTGATCAGGAGGGGATCCGTGCACAGATCCCCTCCTGATCAGAGCAGTATGGATCGTATGTCATCACTGTGACATCCATGTCCGTCCAGTTTTTACCTCCATCTTTTGATGGAGGGTAGAACTAAAACTGATGGACTCCATGTTAGTCTATGGGGAGTCAGATGTAAATATACTTGTGTCCATTCACACCAAAATCGGACCTAAAAATGGAAGTCAACAGAGGTCCGTTTACTTGCAATTTCATACTCCGGTGCGTTTTTGTTTTTTTTTGCTTTTTTGCCAATCTTTATTTTAAATAAAATGTCCTGAGTGGACAAACTTCTCTGTATTTTTTATTTTTTTTACTTGCGTTGCGTTGCATTGCGTTTACATGTTTTTCACGTGTTGCATTGTGCTAAAAAAGTAGAACATGCTCTACTTTTATTCAGTGCACTGCAACGCACACACTGGTGTGAACTGGTCTCATTCACACCCATACATTTTTGAGTCCACCTCGGTTGATGCCAATGGATCTGGTGTGAATGGGGCCTAAGGGCTGTAAAGTAGCCACCACTCCCGCAACTGACTACAATCTTCATTGGAATGAGTTTGGAGCAGTGGCTACTTTACAACATACACAGGGACCATGGGGAACAAAAGCAGCCACCCTCCAGAAGGAAGGACAGTGTCAGCATGATTTCAGAGATGATTTCAGGAGCTACAGCCGAGTGATACACAAATAAGATACATTTTTGTTAATAGGGTACATGAATGCATTTTTAAGATTTACCTCCTGGGTTTAGTGTCACTTTAAGGTTTCATTTTGGTTATTGGAGGCACAGAGGCATTTTTCTTCCCATTGACAAAAACCTTGGTGATTCCTCCACACCAACCTCTGATGCCACGGCATTCTACCTGCCATAGATACGGACACAGTATTCACCTTTCCACCACCAAAACTGAGGCATTCTTCATCCACCACCATTTTTCTTTCCACGGACAACAACAACCACTTTAAACCTCACCCAAAATGTTAAACTCCAGACACTTTTTCTAAGGTAAGGATCCTTATTCTGGTGTGCTATCTTTGTGAATGGAACCCCATAATAAAATCAACCATGTGCATAGCAACGCCCATTGTTTTTAGCTGCATTCTCACGACGCCACATTTAATCTCTGCACCAATGTGGCCTTCAAGTTTTAAAGTTAGGAAGTATGCATATTGCACTTTTCATTTTTCATACCCTAGTGAATTTGGGTGAAACACATTAAATTGTGGAGTTCTGAAGATACAATAGAATACAAGCTTATCTGTTACACACAAGCTTATTTTTACAATAGGCTCAATTCACAAAGTTGGCACAGCAAGATAAAGATCCTAATTTATTTTATTTTTTTTAAAGTGTCTGGGATTTTATATTTAAAAAATAATCCAATTAGGTTTAAAATTTCAATCACATGACTTAACACTTAAAATAAAGATCCCTTTCCTGATGTTAACGCTTTGCAAACTGAGTTTTGTAGTTCCAGGCTGTTGTTTTTTTTTACTCCCACTATATTAAGAAGCAAGTTAAGAATTTCTCAGGCAAAACCTTAAAATGCGAGAATAAACGATTATAACATCACATGGTCAGTAAACATTAAGTAGTAAAATAAGGTTAAATAATGGAGATGCCAAAATGTATATATTGTTTGCTTAATATTCTGTTTCGATGTCAGTTTAATGAGGGCATTGAAATTTTTCAGAAAAGCTTTTTATTTCTCAGAGCGAACCCTAAAAAGAATTCTCACCGAATATGAACAGGATGGTCGTATGAGAAAGTGGATAGTGTTTACAAAGCTCTTAGCTCATGTTTGTGCATCCTGGAGTCTGCATCAACCACAAAGAGGAAAATATGACTGTCTTTAAAGAGTCTCAATGTTAATCATTATTATAAATACCAGTCCATTCAACTAGATATTTTGCATGCTGAAAATATGCTATAATTAGGGAGACCTAATTTCTTTGACCTTATGACCCGTATTTCAAAAAGTTCTAATTGTTCTTAGAGTTGCTTTTAATTATGCAGACCCAGAGGAGGCTTTCCTCATTAAGATGGCAGCCAGTGAAATATTTTTGACATAAGGCTTTTCTTTTCATAATGTCTTGGTACCAACTGCAGAATCTCAGCAGCTCTGCCACAGTTCATGCTGCTTTATGAAGTAATGTTTGGAATGCTCATTATGCAACCATAGGAGTGAAAGCGCCTTGTGTTTTTCAGGCACTTTTAATGAAATGGAATTAACTTATTATTTGTAAGCGGAAGCCTAAAACGCTCTTGGATTTGTATCTTTGTTAGGTGGTATAGTAAATCAGCAGTCTGTCTCCACCAGAAGTGCAGAGGCTGCCTACAGAATACCTGCAAGCTTAACTGTCCATTTTATCTCTGTCCACTTCTTTAGTTCAGCGGTCCCTAACCTGTTCTAGTTGCAGCCAGTGTATGAGCATGCATGCAGCTTATTATTCATATATAATGTTAATCTGGGCTTAGGACGAATAAATGAATAAATAAATAAATGAATGAAGTTAAAAGCTGCTATGCTAAAATGCTCATCCGATTTCATGCCAATTACTTTAAATCATTAAATCAGATCGAACCCAGGATCCATATACCAAAGTTTTTATTGGTTGAGGAGCTGATTTAGGAGGAGTGATATGAACAACTGACATTAGATGGAAATGTTTGTCTCTTTCATGTCCAGGAATAGTAATAATAGTCTCACTGATCACAACTTTGATATTGAAGACTGGACTGAAGCAATGAAAGGAAAGGATCAGTTATGTGTATACTAGATAGTTTATTGTTGGCGTTTATCTAAAAACAAAACTCTGGGAAACATTTCGGGTCACCTACATGTAAGCACTGAGAACAGCCAGCAACCTTTTAGTTTGCTTCTTGTTATCCAGAAGAGACAATCTTAAGACTACTATTTTAAACATTTTATATACACAGACTAGCTGTGAGTCATGCTTATTTACACAGTATGAAGAAAATTTTCTTTTGGCTTTTTTAATGTTATCTACAAACTTAGTCACATGGACTCTTCCAGATTTAGGAGTTTCTGCCAGTAATGAATAAAAATATAAAAGTCTGAGCTCGATGTGAACTAAATACACTTGGAAGTTTAATGAGGGCTGATGCCAATGACACCTGCTCAGCTGCTAGCCTGACCAAAATGAAAGCTGTTTATCATACCATAAGCCAAGCTTGGGAACAGTCGTGGAAGCTGAAGACACCGACATGCTTCAATACAGCGGCATATTGTTATATAACAGGGGGTGTGCTATATAACATTAATATTATTGTTTTATATGGTAGGATATGAAAATAGTGTCATAGCACTATGTTCACATTTGCAGATTGATCTAAACATACACAGGGCTATTTACAAAAGGGTGAAGAGTTTGGAGAAGGCAGGAGAAGTGAACAATCTAGGACAAAATAGCTGATTTGGAAGAATTCTCCAATTCAGCTCACTATCATAATATAACTATGTTATCCAGATTGTTCCCCTACCCTGCCTTCTCCAAACTCTTCACCCTTTTGGGAATGAACCTGTAAGTATATTATTATGGAAAAAGCCAAGGAGTGATGCACAGCAGTCGGGGTCCTTCACTGTTTAAGCTTCAGTGGTGATCCCTTCAAATATTTTTGGCACCAGATAAAGAAAATGGTAAAGTAACACCTTTGTAACCACAAAACCACATAAGGAGACTATGCTAACAATCCAACGTTAATAATTCTACAACACATCCTTCCTGCTCTGATATAGTAAAGATTAGGTACAGGTGTAAATTGTTGCCAAATCTCACCTCAAAAATGTTCAAACTGCATTATATGTGGGTGACAGTTGGTGTCAAAGGCCTCCACCTTTTAGGGATAGTTGTTCCATTTTGATGTAAATGCCTCTTTCACACCTCCTGTGAACCAGTTGTCCTCTACATACAAAAAGAACACCTCACTAAACTCGAATTAATGTGCTTTCTCCTTACAGCAACCCTGTCCCTATACTAAATTTCTTTAACCTCTTGCCGTCCGCCCGTAGTAGAAAAACGGACGGACGGCACTGCTGCATTGGCGGGTTGCCGTCGCCAGACGGCATTTTTTTTCTGCTCGCGCGCGCCCCCTAGCGGGCACGCACGGGCAGAAAAGACCCGTCCAATGCGAACACCCTCACCAAAAGAAAGCTCTATCTGTCCCCAAAAAAGGGTATAAAATTAATTTCAGTACAGCGCTGCATGACGGAATAAATGTCAGTCAAAGTACCGCAGCGCTGAATACTGAAAAATGGCCTGGATGGGAAGGGGGTTTAACACCGCGCATGTCAACTGGTTAAGCAAAGCAAACCTGTAAAAGAAAAGTGTAAATATTTACCTCTCTTGCTGACTATGCCCACTTCAATAGAAATTAGCCTCAAAGTCCACTTAAAAACTGATGCTTCCAGGAGTGCACCCCGTCCCCTCCCCCTTTCTCCGCAGTTGACTGCTCATTTTTTTCTTAGAGGCAAAAAAAGTTATACTCACCTAAACCCTCAAGCCGGCCAGCTCTTAGACCGGCCCCTAGAATGCCTTTCCCCCTCCTCTGCAATGGTCTAGGAATCCTCTAGTCATCATGTGCAATACAGTGTATTGGACGTGAGGACGCCAAGGGACATACCTTTGCTGCAGCAGTCAGGCAGGAGGGAGCACTGCTAAATAAGTATAACTTATTTTATTCGGACACTAGGCAAAAACGAGCAGCCCTGCTGCAAAGGGTTAATAAAATTTCTGTCTGGAGTTCTTCTTTAATGTATCATAGTCTTTTTAAAGAATTCTTTAAAAGGCAGTTTTACAGGTTTAATTAGTAAGTATTTATCACCACATAGGTACTAAATATTTACAGACTTTGCAGAAAACTATTATAATAATACATCGTGGGCTCATTTAATAAAATGTAATTTTGGAATTTGTATTCTATTCTATCATTATCTGTTTTTGTCACCTTGATTATACAGCAACATTTTGTATTCAGTGCTTCTTTAAGCCTTATATGCAGAAATATGCTTATTTGTATGACATACACACTGATCAGATGCACTAGGCGGTATCAGTATTCATATATAAATTTGATCACAATACAGATACTTTGTCTTGCAATGGAGGACAGAACCTACCCAGTGCGGAAAACATTTATCATTGTGATGCGTGGCTTGTTCCCAATCCACCGTTCTGTATAAAACATATGTAGTTCTATTTTCTTCTGTGTCTGAACCCAGCTGGGAGGAATTCATCTTGCAAATGAGCTCTTAACGTAGACAGCATAGTTGTCCCTCTTCCTTAGTTACCAGCAGGTTTCCTGAAAGTTACATGCTTTTAGAATTCCTGTTTGGAAGTAATGTTTCTTTTCGCTGGTGGACATAAAAAATGATTACATTTCCACTTTAACTTCAGCATTTCCCATCTTCAATATCCTAGCTACCGAAAATGAATCATTGGAAAGCATGGCTTAGAAAGTGGAATTATGTGCAGGCAAACACTTTGCTGAAAAGCACAATGTAAGAACATCTGTAACATATGCTTCTAAGAGACCAGTATCAATTTTTTCCAGGCAGCAAGTCAGAATTTACTAAAAACAAAATAAAAAGGAATATATACTTCAGAAAATTAAAAGGAAAATAAAAAGGAAAAGGAATATATACTTCATATCAATGTTCAGTAATCCATAAAGTTAGTCATAAATCAACTAGAGAACGCTTGGTTGTTATAGGTTACTAAACAAAACTCTACTTTGCCCTGTGCTACTAAATTAATTCAAGAAACTATTGTAATGTTCTTTTAAAGAGGATTCTAAAGAGGTTCTTGATTGTCAGTATGAGACGAGTGCTGCCAGTGACAGTACAGTCTCAGAACTAGTAGTCCGCACTGCTGTTATCCTAGAGTTTCACAATGAAGCCCACATAATGTTGCCTCACTGGTATAATGCGGAAGGGAATTAAAGCTGAACTCTAACCTTACGTTTAGTCTTGCACAGTTGTACAGACTGCTCTCCTGTACTAAAATTTGCTTACTTTGACTTCACTGCACTATGTGAGCTTGTCACAGTGTGCATTAGAAGCTGCAGCAAGTCCGATAGCATGCGTCTCATTTCCTGGCTGAAGGACATTGATCACCATCTAACCCAATCTTCCCCAGTCTTACTGTCCCTTTCATTAATTGGATTTCCATTCTTTCAATCATGGGGACTCAGACTCACATATGGGCATTACCTAGCGCAGTCTGCAGAAAAAAGTCACCCCACCCAGTAATGCCCACTATTCCAGACTGACATCCACCTTACAAGGCATTTTGAAATTTGCATAACTCCTCCCAAAAGCCAAGCCACTGGTTGCATTAGGGCTTAGCGCTCTTGAGAGGCATATGGAGGTAGGGTGCTGTAATGTTTTCAGGAAGCTATGTACAGCACCCTGCTGGCCTCTCCCTTGTCTAAAATAAGGTATGCAATGAAAACAGAAATGTTATTAGAATGTTGATGAGGGGGGAGGTTTCAGTGAAAGCAACATGTAAGCAGATTAAACTTCAGCTTTAATATACAAATTGGGAGCATGAAGTGGTTAAAGTACAGTTATCCTTTAAAGTAATTATGTCACTTTAACAATCTTAAAGTATCTGCAGTCAATTATAAAGTGCAGGCACCCAGAGATGCTGGTTGCAGCTTTCCATCTCACCGTTGTGCCTGAATCCTATATTTCTTTTGGTCAGTGATGCAACCCATCCTAGTAATGGTCCAATAGGAATGCATGGAGGTGAGAGGCTCTGACACTACCAGAAAGTGTTGGATCTCTGCCCCTCAGAATGGTCTGGGGCAGAGTGTAGGCATTGACAGCTGTTGAAGTTATGCACAGACACCCCTAGGTGCATACATGTTATACCTCACAAGAACTTGATTTATTTGTTAAAATAAAAGGGTCAGTTTAAGTTTAAGCTTAGATTTAAAAAAAAAACGTCTAGGAGGCAAAATGTTCTATAATTGCTGCTGAAAGATTGTTTTTTCCAATCTATTAGTCACACACAATTCCATATTCTATAAATGGTAATGTCTAAATGTCAGAAGTGCCCTGACAGTAGCAGCTTGAGGGTGCATGGCTTGGTCTGGCAATCCTATATGCATCTAGGTGTGCAGAAATAGCAAAGCTTAAACAGTGGCTGTCTAACATCCAGAGACACACTAAGGTGGCTGCTATAAGAAAAAATGTAGTACGGAAGAATGTACAAAAACTATAAAATATAAGCTTAAATGAATACCCATTTATTTATCATAGCACTCATGTGTGAGTGTCTGTACAATGTATGGTTTTCCAGTACTTCTGTTATTGCTCTCCCACTTTTTTTCCCCAAACATAGTTTTATAAACTTTTCACAACCAGTACAAACAAGAAAGATTAGTGTCATAAAAACACAACATCAGAGAAACAATAGAAACAATAATAGGTTGCAGCCCTGAACACACTATACACTCAAGAAGAAGCCACAGAGTCTGTAATTTTCCAACCCCCCCAAGGTATTCGACAATTTCCCTTCTAAGTACCATGATGTATATCCAAAGGGCCTCACAAGTTGTAGAATTTCTTTATCTGTGAAGGACACGGTTATAAAAAATCGCCATCTACGGAACAATGTTTTGGTACTGACATCCTTTTGTTGAAGTTCTGCATCCAGTCTCTCCTTATGTAACCACAGTTTTAGGTTTTTGTTCACATCCTGAACCACTGGAGGGGTAGAAGCATGCTCTCCCACTTCTATTTGTAAAGCTTTTCTCTCTTCAGAAATAATTTTAGGTTGTCTTGAATGCACTGCATGCATGACATCTACATCTAATACTATTTGCGTTTTAGGGCTGTTCCCAAACCTTAACCTTTCCACTCTTAAAGCAGTTCATGGTTGGTTTCAAGTATGTTTTAGATACTTTTGTTTTTAAATGCAACCTCCCTTTACCTCTATTTTCTTCACTGGTTGAGGGGCTTTAACGTCCAAGATTTATTGATACTTACAAGAATCCATTATTCCTTTTACCTGTACAACATTTGTTGTGCTATTGGCTGCTGTGCAACCTAACTGCATAGTAGCCCTGCCCCCCTTTCTTACAACTTCAGAAGGTGTTCTTTTTCTTTCTTTAACTGTAGCCAACCAGCCCAAAAATGTTTTTTTTTTTAATGAAACCACAGAACTTGGCTCCAAAAGGTCTTTGAATTGTCTTTGTTGAGTTTCTTTCTTCAGATGTTGACATTTGTGATGATATTGCAGTTAAGGTGGTATTCTAATGACTCTTCTATGTAGATCATGTTTAGGCAGGCCACAGACTGGTATATCAAGATCTCCTTGCAACCTAAACCTTCCTGCAGGTATACTGCAGTTATCTAGATTTCCTTTGTAATATGATTAGCTTTATTAAATATTTCCCTTGGTCTTCTACATTTTGTGTTGACCTCAACTTCCATTTCCTAAAAACATTGTGGATTGTGGAAATTTCAGACAGGAACTATTGTGATTTTATGTAACCTTTTTCTACAGGTCAATTAGTTTATCAAGCTCTGTTTATCAAGCACCTGATTTGGATTAAGGCATAATGAGTGAATTCATTTCCACGATCTTAAGGTGCCCATACACCTTACGACCATCGCAAGACTTTTGTCTTGCGATGGTCGTATGCTTCTTGAAAGCCCGTACGATCTGCCCACCTTGGACGGGCAGATCGTACTTGCGATCATCGAAAGCCCGCCCCGCACACCGGCCCGTTCCGCAGCTATCGGGCAAGCAGGCTAGAAACCCGCCGAGAATCGTACGATTCTCGGCGGGTTTTCGAACATGTTGGCTCGACAAAAGACGCGTGACCGTACAGTAGAAACGGTCGCACGTCTTAGTTCGCCCGATTCTCGTACGAGAATCAAGCAGTGTATGGGCACCTTTACAGAAGCAGACCTAATGGATGCACTAAAAGGGTACCTTACTGCTTACATATTTTTTCAACATGTTATATTGAGTAAATAAATAGTAACTGTTTATTACATTTTTTGAAATTCGTTTTTTGATCCTAATGAAGGCTTTTTTCAATTATTTTCAAATAAAATTGAAACAAACATGTAAGCTGGCTAGGGAACACAGGCATTTGTACACAATTATAGAGTTGAAATAGAAGTACTATGTTTTAATACCCTTTATTACACATCATAACAAGACATTATTTTATTTGGCATTTTGATTAAACTGTGTAGGAATGGGCGATGCTTTAATCTGTAACATAAAGGAGGAAACAATATAGGTATGCTTAGGGCTTCTCTTAAATTAAAATTATGGTTTAAGCTATAAAATCACATATGTGAAGTAGGTTTCCCATACCAGTAAGACTGGTCTTTTTCTAAGTACCCCCTTAACGTATTTCAGGATCAACAGGTATTTAACGGTTTCAAATACCTCTTGATCCTGCCAGTAGGACGACCATTAAATAGACATTCCTGTGATAGGATGACAGCTCCCTTCCTTTTGCAGGGAAATCACTGCAGAATTTACACCCTTGATATTGCTCTTGCTGCTTCGATGCTACCACATGTTATAGCCCTATCGGAAAATAGCCCACAGTCCAATAGATTAATAACTCAGTGCAAATATAACACACATGCTGTAAATCAGTGTCAGAAAAGTTTTAAAACTACTTATCTCTGTGCTTGTTCCAGGTCAGTGGCCCAGGCAGCATTAAAGGTAAAGCATGTGAAAGACAGCCAACAAGCATTCTTAAAGCAGAGTTCAATAGTAACAGCCTCTATTAATCTGTTATGACTTTGTCACTTTAAGCATGTAACATGCCAAATTTCATTTTAAAATGCCTACTAATGACTCTGAAAGGAAACAACTAGGGGGTTAAGATGGACTTTAACATCAGCAAAAAACGAGCGATTTAATGTACTCTACCTCTTAAATAGGCAGGTATAATGCCACAAGGAATGTCATCCTCAGTTCAGCCAGCCAGATAACATCTTTAACACTTTACAGCCAGGAAAGGCTATTAATGAGAAAGTGTAATGGTTTTGCATACATTTTGTCCAGCAGATGGACATCCAGCAGCTTACCAAAGGAAAGGCAGTGGAAGCAATGCGCTCTTGCTGTTGGTAATACAGGGAATGAGAGATGCATTGAGCAGGCATTTTGGACAGGTTAATTATTTTGTAAAATTAAATTTACCAGAAATATTTTGTGAACATCTGTCTCTTTGTATATGGGTTATAGCTCAGGCACTAAAACCTTTGCCTTACTGCTCTTCTCTTTTAGCACTCACAGTGCTGGGATGCTTTATATGCATGTTCTTTTAGTTGGGTGACACTCACAATGTATTAAGCATATAACAGATCCTGGGCATGCTGGTTGTAGCATTACAGAGGCAGGTGAGGAGTAGTCGGTGGACCAGCAATCCAGGGACTGGGCAGGACAGTAGCACAATTGCAGTGAATTAATAAGGAATAGCTAGCTAGCAGCGGTCAACACCAGCCATAGATAGCCTGGAGCACTAGAGGTAATTGACAGGAGTAAACAAAAACAAATGTATAAATCGTGAGGAACAAGGGCAAATTCAGGAGTCACAGCAGGTTCAGAGAAGGCGAAATTCAAGCTAGATCAGAAAAAGCAGAATCAGGGAGATCACTTTAAGAACAACAGTTTTGCACCCACAAGAAAAGACACCCTACAACAGGCAAGCAGAATGTATCCTTAAAGTGACATTAAAGTCAATTTTTTTCCCTACCCCCAATGTTAATTAAAGCACTTACCTTAAATGATGCCTCTTAATCTGATCTTCCTCTTCTTTCCTGTCCTTTTCATCTGTCCAACCAGCGCTGCGGCGGGTGTCCGATCCAGCGCTGACTCCTCTGTCTTTGTTGGCACTTCCTGTCCCACGGTGTCCGCATGCGGGTGCACGCGTCCATAGACTTACCTTGCATCTCTCCTCGTCTCCCGGCCGCAAACCTGAACTGCGCATGCCTTCGCCCCAAGATGCTTTGCGGCTGCCCGAGCAGTTTCGGATTTTCGGAAAGGAACGCGCGGGAAAGACAGTAAGTTTAAACTGCTTTTAAAGCGTTCTTTTTTAAAACATGTTGCATATATCTACTGCACGCTAGCAGTAGATATATGCAAAAAAAAACAGAGGGTTTAGAAACCCTTTAAATTGTATGTTAAGCCAAAACTGTTTGTTTCCAATTTTGGATAGAATGGGAAAGGATAAGAACTCCTGGTGGCTTATTACTGTAATCGTGGGCTCTGTTAGAGAGTTTTGCCCACTTGACTTGTCCTGATGACTGGGGTAGAGGCGAAATAAAAATCTGTCAGGTTTTCTAGCCTTCTCCTACTTAGAGTTACCCTCATTTCCTGGGACATTAAGGAAGTCTGACACACAAGATGGATCCGTGGGAAGACCTAGAGGAGAAAACATGGGAAGAAGCAGCAGAAACTGACAAACACCCAGAAACAGCAAAACATTAGGGGAAGCCGCTTAAGAGAAAACAGAGGGGGTATACAAACTAAATGCACCAATGTGGACAAATCTCCAGCTGAATGCTTGATGCCTGACACCCATTGCATTGACCACAATGCTGAAAACCACTAGCCACCTGGAGGGATAAACCCACTGTGGGTAGGTTCCTGACACTATAAAAAATATAATTGTCAAAATCATGAAAATGAAGTCACTTCAAATTATGTTACTTAAAGAATGAAGATGAAAGAGAAAATGATTAAGCAAACAACTGCAGAGCCCTAGAAAAAAATATCTTCTTATTTTCTTTAAATAACCTTTTAATTTTCGTTTTAGTTTTTTTTACTAGAAAAACAAATCCTATCTTTTGAACATAGGTTCAGATCCAGAATTAATATGGAGAACACTGACACATCTGGAGTATCCAGTTTTTCTTCAGCTCTTCCTGTGATGGTAAAAGATGATAAAGACAGACTGTTTAATTGTAAGTAGCCTAGACATGACTAAACAAGTAAGTGGAAAGTTTTTTTTCCCTGGAGATCCAGTAATGGCTGTATATGGTAAATCCCAAATGTTCCCATAGATGTGTGTTCCACTGACTGTTGTCATACTGTACACCCTCCTCCTGTTCTGCACATTTACTTCCCATATATCAACTCGTGATGCGACTGACAGCACTGTGGTCCAGCAGTGATAGTTTATGAGTTTCTCAGAGCCGTTCTCAGCACTTTCAACAACTAGACATAAACCTTTGCTTGGAGTGTCTTCAAGGGATTTATATGGAATAGCAGAATTCCATCCATCAGATTTTTATTCCAGAGAAGTACCAAAGTGAGCTCTACCTGGGAAACTTTCTGAATTGTAGGCTTACTTACCAAAATTGTCAGGTAGCATTTTAACAGAAAAGTTTACATGAAAAAGGTATAATGACTTTAAAGTGAATCAAATATTCTAGATGGCAGATTAATAAATGGTATTGTTAATACTATTTAGGGGTCTATTCACTAAGCTGCCGAAGGATCTAGCCTTAGTATGCTAGTTTACTATTGGCTATTGCAAATTGAAATAGCCAATAGGAATCTAGCAATGCATTCCAATGGGCAAAAACTTTTTGTTTTTTTTTCTATTCTGACACGGCTCCGTGTCAAAATAAAGAAAAAAAAGAAGACAAATCAGTGTTTCTGTCCTGGGCAGCCGGGAGCGGAAGGCTCCCAGAGCACCCGGGAGATTTTTATTTTGACTGCCGGACAATAGAAAACTATTGGGCGGAGCTAGCTCTCACTGCTAGCTCCGCACAATCGTTTCTTATTTACTTTTTTTAACTTTTTAAACTATTTTTAACTATTTAGAGGGACCGAGCAGAACAGCCGAGCCGAATGACGCTCATCGGCATTCGGCTATTCACTCACTGCTGTTCGGCATCTATAAGAATAGCCCGAACAGCAGTGAGTAGCCTGCCCGAGGTTCAACTCAGCCGATCCAAATAGTCGATCGGCTTAGTCGAACTCCTTCGGCACTTCGGGTCGGCCGAACATGCTGAGCATGTTCGGCCGACCCGAAGCCATGCGAAGCAAGCCGATGTACAGCTGATTTCAGCCGCTATACGGCTGAAATCAGCCGTACAAGCCCGAGCCGCATGCCGCTCATCGGCATTCGGCTATTCACTCACTGCTGTTCGGCATCTATAAGAATAGCCCGAACAGCAGTGAGTAGCCTGCCGGAGGTTCGACTCAGCCGATCCAAATGTTGTATCGGCTGAGTCGAACTCCTTCTGCACTTCGGGTCGGTCGAACAAGCTGAGCATGTTCGGCTGACCCGAAGCCATGCAAAGCAAGCCGATGTACAGGTGATTTCAGCCAATGTACGGCTGAAATCAGCCGTACAAGCCTGAAGTGAATAGCTGAACAGTGTTCGGCTCAATTCACTTGGGGTTGGTTGTTCACTCGGCTGCCCTCGGCAGCTTAGGGAATAGACCCGTTAGTGTTAAATGTGATTTCATTAAAAAAAATGGGCACAGAGTAGTTCTCCCTCCCACATTTACTTTACATAGGACAGTGTGAACTCTTTGCGATGCCTGGCAAAATTTAGCCCTGCTGATGAAATTCAGTGCTTTTAATTGTGAAACACTGGCTTCAAGTGTCAAAAGTCAAAAAGGGAAGCAGTTCCCTGTGATTGTTGCATTGCATATGATCACATCCCAAACTGTTCCCTACTCATCATTTGCATGCAGCGTTCAGGCATGTAAATGCATGTAAAAATAAGCACTACACCGTGTTCATATCAAATTTAATGAATACCTTTAAAATGAATAGTAAGGAGCAGTATGCCCTGTGCAATCTACAGTGCTAATGGCTAGTGTTTTTTACTTTACCTTAATTAGGCTTTAAAAAACAGCAACTTTAATAACACGTTTTAATATGTATCCCTTGATTACTGATTAAGCATGTCAGGCAGGGAATGGCCTTGTACTGTTTTCACAATTTTTATTATTTTTTTTTTCAAATGAATAAAAAATATATGTTTCCATTTTATGGAGCTTTTATTTTCTGTAATAGGTTATTTTGTTTAGTTAAGAAGTGAATAGAATAACAAAAAAAGCCATAAAAAAGTCCATATAAGCATCCTATAATCACAAAACGGTCACTTCTTCCTAGTATGTACAGTAAGCTTTCATTTATGGAGTCAGTAGTGGCCTTGTTTAGGGAATCCAAATGCTTTTTTTGGGGGAAGATATTATTTAGGGATAATAAGTATGTACATATGTAGATATGTAATGAGCTGCTGGAGTTTTAAGGGCTTGTTCACACCAGCCCGCCTTGCTAAAACGGGTGTAAGCTGGTATCCATTGTGCAATGGATAGTGGTGCTCATCTCCAGAGTGTGCCTTCTGTCAGAGATGAGCGCTGTTGGTCAACTCTTATTAGCTATTTGTCTCCATTTACTCAGTGAGGTCGGACAGTGGTGGAGGGACGGGAGCGAGTTGTTGCCCATGTTGGCTTAGCAATAGTGCCACAGATTTGAAAGGAACCAAGTGTTCCATGCACTTGGTCCACTATATTATATAATATTTTTTTATATGTGGCGATACTTCTTTCATTTGTCTGATGGGCTTAAGGACATATTTCAAATAGTATGATCCCAACAATCTACCATTTAGCATGGACATCTTGTTGATTTTTGGTAAAAGTGTTATTGATTGTAATTGTTTAATTGGTGTAGGAGGTTTTCTCACTATGTGTGTAAACAAGACTTGAACAAATAAATTGGATTGTATGAAAAACTATTATACTGTTTTATGGAACCCCTCCAAACATCACCGTCAGCTCCAGATGTAGTTGCCACCTATAAATCAGTGCACTGCTTTGTGTGCTGTATTCATTTAATGGTTAACCAAGGAAAACTAAGGACATCTATGTAAATTATTATTAATGCTTGGTTAGAGCTCAGTAACCCACAGCTATTAACACTTTTAAGTGTGCCTGGAGAATGTGCAACCATCCAGTGACATACTCCCACACAGGCCTTAATTATCATTTTGTAAAATGTCATCTCTTTTTTCCTGCAGGCTATATAAGTCATGTACAGGAAGCTTACTTGATGAACTACCATTGCCTGCATTTATGATAGCAGAATAGAATAATTTTTTTTTATAGTGGGCCAATGTAACCTAAACTAATATGGCCATCAAAGTGGAGATTAGACATACTGTATGTCAGTAAGGGATCTCATGATCATACGGTTTTCCAATAATAAGCTATAAGGATGTCTTCTGAGTGCCATAACCATGCACTATTTTGTATCTACTGTGTGAAAAAGATACTCAACCGTTGATCTCCTGAATCTATTTTAATAGATTTTAATCTTGTTTTAAATTTGTGTTTTTGTATTAAATTTGTGTTTTAGATTGCTATATTAGATGACAGAGTCACAATGGCTGAATTTAGCTGTGTGTTAGATCAGGTTTCGGTTCTTTTAAACTTTAAAGTCATCTTTTCCAGACTATGTCCCTGGCGGCAAGATCTTGGCTGCATTTTTTGCTTGCCCTCCCATTTGAACTCAAGGAAACTTCCTGGCAAAGTCAGGAAGCCATCATCAAATTTGTTTTGCCATTATATATTAAAATGCAGAAAATGAGCCCCTAATGCTATAATGGAGACAGTAGAACTTATTTTCCAATACTACAGAGAGCTCAGAAATGATGTGGCTTCTTACATTTTGGTGTCACATTGAAGTTTACTAGACCTGTGCTTCACATGGTGGTAATAAGGATAACTATTCAGTGCTATTTTAGGTACTTAATGGGTTGGGTATACCTCTGTCTTATTTAGCTCCCCAGGGCCCCTAATCCTCGGGTGCTGTAATATGCAAGTTGCAACACTTTCTCTCACTTACTCACTCACTTTTGAGGGCTGGTCCACGCTCTTACTAATGTTCCCTCACTATTATGGTCATTCTTACTGTTGAATAGAAAGGTTTGGGAGCCAGAAGCAGATACTGAAGTTTGAATAGTACTGCTATATGTTGTCCACTGATGCCTGTTCAGTACCTTTAGCATAACAGCAGGTTTACTTTATAGTGCATCTGTGCCTAGACTATGGACTAATAATTTACATAGTCATGTAATATGTTAAAGAGATTTACAACAAGCTATCCCTAACCTCTCTAGATGCTTGTAATGTGAAATAATTCTCAAAGATTTAGAGAACAAGGACTCTAAAGAAGAGTTTAAGTTACCCTAAACCTCCAAACACTTAACCCTAAACCTTGCCTGAGCACCAAAACCTAAAATCTGCATACCCTGAACCCTAAAACTTAAACTAACCCTGAACGTGAACTACTAACATGTATTTTTAATCCTTAAAATGTATCATTAGCACTTAAAGTGATATTAAATTCAAAAGGGTTTTAAGCAATTCCAAATGCAAATTAAATCATTTACAATGGATGCTGCTCCTTGATGTTTAAATGTCTAAGTTTCTTGTAGGATCACCTGGTCTCCTGAGCATTGGCCCTGATATCCTGTTTTAGGTCATTTCCGTTGCAGGGTCCTATGGAGCCACCCTTGTGTGCATTAGTAGGCTGTGTGTGTCTCCACAAACACACAGGCACAGCATGGCAAGACACTCCACTATTTCCACTGCTCCCCTTTCCCCCCTTCTTCTAGCTGGTAGAAGGACAGCTGCTGGAGACTGCTTTTTCCATGTGATTTTGTACTGGGCAGCAAGTTCCGGTATGCCAAGCTGATATAGTTGGAGCTGTTTGGAAACATGATGACTAGATGCTTGGGGGAAAGTTTAAAGAAATACTTTACTGGACAATGTGTATTTGTTTGATTTTGATTCATTATTGAAAAACGTTTGAGAGTTTAAAACTACTTTAACCTACCCCTCATTCTAAGCCTTTAAGCTAACTGTAAAACTCTAACCTTAACCCTAACTGTAGTTTGACACTTATCCTAATCCCTAACACTAAATTAGCCCTAAAGAACCAAATATTGACACTAAAACATAGAAATGGGGTTCATCAGGTTTCTATACCACCATCTTAGTGTTATGAGATCTTGATGCTGAGAACTACTGATAGTTAGTAACTTGACTGAGCTTACAAGTATTTTTTCTGGAAACTAAGGACACCGACTCTTATTCTTTTGTAATCCTGTTACCTAAGAAACATCTAACTTTTAATATTCTCACAGTATACTCCAATACAACTGCCATATTTGAGGTGGTACTCACTGAAACAAAGTTAATTCCACAAACTTGTAAAACATTTTAGAAAATATCTGTTTACTGTGGGTATCTGGGTATCTTTTTGTGCCACAGCTATCACATTTTGATCAGTCATCAATATCCTTTGTGTCTAATAAAATTGATTACCCATTTTATATGAGGGCATGTAAGATTAAAGAATCACTTGCAGGGAGCTCCTTGTATTGCTGGAAAGGGACTTTCAGATGCTGAAAATCATGTTATGGCCTTACCTTATCGTAAAATCTGTTTGATCATTACTTTTTGGCTAGCTTTTCCTGCATTGCGGAGACAAGCTTTGTTATTTTCTTTACCAGTTAAAGAGCCAGTAAGTGCAAAGTAGTTTATGTATGTAAAATATATACTAATAGTAACACTCAAAGTAATTTTATATATAAATATTTATGGTGATACTGAAAATGTTAACCTTTACATTTGCTCTGCAGTTGAGTGCATCCAGTTGTTACAAGTGGTTGACTAGAATAACCTAGAATTTCATTTACCAATATTATGGGCTGTAGATCTGTTTGTGTGAACATAATGTATCTAAACTACAGTGGAGTGGAGTGGAAAAATGTTTGCAGGTTTGCATAATTATTTTCTTGTCAGTTTCATATAATTGCACACACAAGAATTATA
>NW_017306780.1:657398-669520 GCF_000935625.1 Nanorana parkeri | reverse complement strand
TATAAAGTGATACATTTTCAAAATAAAATTTGTTTGGCACCTAGAAGTCTTACACATACCTACAGTAGCTTCAAAGTGGACCTTTACACTCAAAAATCAAATTCTTCCAATGCACATCCTTCTATGTGTGATGATTAATAATAACATAGACATGTCAGATGTAAAATGTTGTGATCTTGAAATACTGTCTTACACTTGAAGAGCATTCACTTCCTGCTTTGAAAGTGCCAATTACTTCAGTTTGCCAAAGCAATGCACACTGGGATTGCCTTGTCATCAGCAGATCATTGCTGGAAAATCTCATCTGTAATCTCAGGAGATCTCAGAGCAAGGCAATTTCCTCCCCTGAGATGATGTGCATGGCCACATGTCCTAGTCACATTTGTCAGAAATACAGGAAGTAATAGGAGAGCTAGTAATCTGCCCTTACTAAACATGGCCACTGTCAGAAGACTGGGGAAGAAAAGAAAAATAAGGTATGCAAAAAATACAAATGCTGCAATTATCTAGAAGTATTTGTTTGTAGGTTGTCATTACTAAACATGTATAAATGTGTGTTTATTGTTATTTTAAAGATATGGGTAGAGGTCCACTTTAAGTCTCCTGCTCCACACAAATGCTGGACCTTTCTGATTAGGCAAAACTGCAAAACTTTGGTACTTCCTAAGAGTGTCAAATCTTGCTTGCTTCCCATCACTATGATGGACTGCCGCACTGGATAAAAGAGATGTTTCAGAAGCAAAGGGAGGAAAGTTCAACACCACCAGGAAGTGCCAAAGCTTTGCACCATTCAGAGCTGCCCAGTTTTTGGGCAGAGGAACATTTTATTTTCTTCAGTTCAAATATGCCCCTCCCCCACTTTTAATATCAATTTTAATATGTCCCGCAAATCTTTGAAGCAATGCATTTTATAATGAATTTAACAGAAGGAAGCAATTTAGAATATTTCTGCAGTTAATCTGGAACTTTCATACTGATGCAATTACAGTAAACGCTAATATAGAAATGGCAACTTCACATCCACTAATGAGCTCCAATATACAGTACCTGCAAATAAGCAAAGACCATCACTGGTACCAAGTATGCCAACTATTTTTATTCTTTATTGCTTGGTCTTGATAAGATCTCCCAAGTTTGCCTATTAGCCAAAAAGGACTCCAAGTTTAGTATCTCCAGCTCAGCAGCTCTATCTGCACCATTTGAAAGAAGCATATTACTGCAGAAAGCCAGGAGGGCGAATTAATCTACTAGCAAGAAGTGTGTTGCATGGAAGCTTATGGTGCCCACACAAATACATAGATTTACCATATATGTAATAGTCTGGAAAAGAAAGGGATTGCTTGCTAGTTATTGGTACCCAGGCTTCAAAAAAAATAGTTAACCGTTTTTAAAAGTATATTTATTTTTTGGTTTAGTTGCCCTGAGGAGCAACGTTTGAGTAGTCTAGCATTTCAAGCTAATATCTGTAGACTTACTTATCCTAAAACTAGAAATAAATTGACAAATATGTAAATATATTCCATCAATGTTTACTATATCCCATTAAATATTATTTGATCTTGTTTACTCTTTTTGTTTAATTTGGTAAACATTGAAAATAACGAATAACTGCTTAGAAGTACTACAGAAGCTTGTAGTTTAAAAGACTTCTTTTTTTTTTTAGGGTAAAAAATTATCTTACAGCAGGCAGTTGAAAAGACTCGATAATTAGTGCTGCTGTTGTCTGGGCTTGAAAAATCCGCTCTCAAACCTGTCACACAACTTTTTGTATGGAGAACTTTGCATTGTATTTTGTCTTCAAGAAAAAAAAAAACCCTTTCCAGATGTTCTTCCGAAGTATAATCAACTCCGTTTCTAAGAGGTTTTAGTTTATATGTTTACAATGGCTTGAAAAGTTGGTTGCTTGCGAATTCGAGCAATAGCAATTAAATATGGGGGGGACCCTCATTTCCTGACATGAAACACAGAAAGGTGGATTTTCCCCTTCTGCTAACGAATAAAACTAAACAAGTAAAGAGCTTGTAAAGCTGAACAATAGGCTACATTGAACTGTTTCTTTGTAGATAACTGAAATATATTATTTGAACAGTGAAATGCTGTGGGAAAGCTGCATTACAAGCTAGTTTACAAGTGTTTCTTTCCGGCTATGCGCTACGGCACAAAAATTAAATGAGTTTCTCCGCATTGAGTAAAAATGTGTTTTATATATCTGCACATTATTCCATTTACATCTTATTTCTTTATGCTATGTAATAAATGACATAAAGCAACAAGGTGTGAAGAAATCCTGTGATACAGTATATGAGCTGTTGTACTAAGATTTACTAATTTTACTAAATGGGGAATGTAAGGTAAGGGCATTAACTCAGACTATAAAGTCACTGCTGCACCTTAAACAGCCACCTTCTGAGAACACCTTTTGTGCACAAATTGGCTCTTGGGTGCCCCCTGAAAGGGATTACAGAGATTGGGCAGTATAGCCATTCCCCACAAGGGCAAGCAATAACTAGCCTGTGGACTGGCAATTTAGAATCTATTAGGATGGTGATACTAAGAGAGAATATTGATGAAGAGTAGTTCAGAGAATAGATGAAGGTGAACTAGCAGGATTTAAAGCTAGCCAGATGGAGATAGTGCCAAGTGATGTACAAGAAGTATTATTAAGTGCCATCAAGTCGATGTTGACGCCTGATGACTACATGAATAGTGGTACTCCAGAATGATCTGTCTTCTGTTTTAAGTCTTTGCATCAGCTTTCTAATTTCCGTAGCTGTATCCATCCATTGTATTGCTAGTTGTTCTCTTCTTTTCCTTTCAACTTTTCCAAGCATAGTTGTTTTTTCCAGTGATTTGGTTCTTATCATAATATGTCCAAAAGAACAAATAAGACACTTTCAGCCTAGTCATATGGGCTTCTGGTAAAAAAATGATGTTTGGTTTGTTGAGGGATTCACTTGTTTCTTTTTCTTGCTGTTGAAGGTATTCTATGAATTCCCCACCAACACCAAGCATCAATGGCTAAACAACTAACACATTTTAGTCTAGTTAAGTCATTCACACTAGCTGTACTTTAGGAAGATCCTTAGCTCTTTCTTAGTGGTATGTTGAGTTCCTTTTGACCTTAGAGGCCCATCATGATTTATCTATCCATATGGTTTTCTTGTTAAAGTAAAGTAAATAGTCGGACGCCAAATATATGAATCTGCTCCCTTAAATCATCCCTCGTCAAGCGCGGATGGGAGGAGCCCGCTGATGCTTAAAGTTGCAGTCCAGCGATGCTGTGCTGGACCGCAACGGAGTGAGTCCGCCGATCGTGGATGGGAGGAGCCTGCTGCCACGCCGGACGTTGCGGTCTAGCGAAGCTGTGCTAGACCGCAACGGAGTGAGTCCGCCGAGCGCGGATGGGAGGAGCCTGCTGCCTGTGTTTGTTGCTGACCCGGATTTCTTTGACTATGCCTGACTGCTGCCTGCCTCTGACCTCTGCTTGTCACTGGATTACTCTTCTGCCTGCCTCTCCGGTACCCTGCTGCTCGATTGTTGCTGACCCTGGCTTGCCCGACTCCGCTCTTCTCCAGCCGTGTTCTGGGTGGTTCCCAGCCACATCTGCACCTGCTTCACTGAAGATCGACTTCGGAACCTGCCCAGGCCCAGTGCCCTAAAACCCTCTTGCACCGGTGCTGCTCTTTGTCCTCTCACTCTCTGTCTCCACTCTCAGGGGTGTGGGACACGAGTTGCAAAGGAGGCCTCCTCACTACTTTGTTCTCTACTAGGTACGTGATAACAGCCCAAATGATTTTTTTCATTTTTGGGAAGAGAGGGGAAGGATTACTGTAGCTCGTCATACAGCAGCAGAATTGCATTAAAAAATTGTTTTCAGAACATTTGTTTAATTTTCTTATATTTAATTGGGGCAAAGTGACGATTTTGACTGTAGTGCCGAGACAAATTGAAGGAGCAGGATGGAAATTTTGTTGGAAAATTAATTTTTACAGTGAATGTGATTTTTACTGCAGGAAGTTTCATTCTAAAATGGAATAGAAAAATCAAACAAAATTTTGAATAACATTTGCCAAGTTTCTGATGGCATTATTGAATGTTGTGACATAAGTTTTTGTATGAACGTTCGTACAAGAATCAACCAGTGTATGGCCAGCTTTACTCTCAATTTTAGTAGAGATTTGAAAAGTTAGAACTTCATACAGTTTGAGTCATTTAGGGGGAGTGGTGAATCATTTGTTGGTCATTTGTAAATGAAAATCTTTGATCAGTTTTGATATGCATAGGAGAGGACATTAAACTGTAGTATCCATTGCAATAGAGACCAGAATACGTTTGTGATACTTTGTGATTGTGCAGCGCCATTGAAAATGTTATTGCAATATAAAGACCAGAAATAATGCAACAAGTTTCTGTACAATTGTTTTCCTAATTTCTCTTTTTTTACCATTTAAAGGCCTGAGTAGACAATAAGAAACAGTTTTTCTGCTCCGCCTGTGTGGAATGTTTCACTCTAACTGCCAAATCTGGAATAATTAAAGCTTTTCAAAACCATTTGCTGTATTACAAGTGACAAGCTCAATCTTCAGTTTGTTTTTTTCAAAGTATAATTGAAGTTTTGTTTCACAAAAGAAAAAGCACTCACCCATGTAATGGATCCTCTTCCATTATCATGTTTGTTTGATAATTGACTATAGCTGTGCATCAATTTGTCCCTGTGGCTTTTGTCACATGGCTGATGTCCAACTTCCAAACTCATCATTATACATAATTCACCTAAACTGTCATTACACAACTAGGATAACTGCTTGCTAGGGTATTATTTTTGTCTCTTCAACACCTCTATTCGTGATGCTTAGTTACAAATAACAGTTTGTTTTCAATTTATACTTTTGTTAGCTTTAAAGCAAGCAGTTTGCTTCATTTTGAAAAATGTATTTATAATATGTGTGTAATATATTTGCTTAAGTAGGAAAACTCACATCATAGCTTCCTTTTCCAATAGAATGTGAGATTCATCAATACACAACAACAGTTATCTCCTTGCTTTTTTTATACATACACTGAGTGGCCAGATTATTATGACCACCCCATCAGTACTTCATTGGGCCACGAGATGACTCCACGAGATGACTTTGTTGGGTCACCTCGTGACACCACGAGATGTTGAAAGGTGATGCGAGGAATCTGACACTGCACTGTTGCCCTTCTGTTGTCTTGTACCAGTCTTGCCACTCTCCGTTCTGCCCTAACATTGACTAGTCGCTGACGGCCACAATTCGCACGTTCAGACCCAGATTTTCGGCTGACAGTCCATTCTTTAAACACTTTAACAACAGCTGCTCTTGAACATTTAACAATTTCTGCTGTTTTGCTGATACTCGCTCCATGACTCCGAGCGCCAACAATCATCCCACGTTCAAAGGCTGTTAAATCGCGTTGTTTACCCATATCTTCAGAAAAAAATCACTTCTACTGTCGTGGTAAACAACCTGCTTCCTTATTTATAATGGTCTGGCCCTCTAGCAACTTCAGCGCAAAATTATAGCTAATTATAGCTAATTTGCCTACAAACATCAGGTGGTCATAATAATCTGGCCACTCAGTGTACATTGCTGGGATTCTGGCAAAACTGAATTGCAGCTACTGACATGCTTCTATTTTGATAGAGAAACTTACTATATCAGTAACATCCAGAAGCACACAGCTAAGTGGCCTGTTTTCATCAATGTTGTAAAAAAGAGAAAACCTGCATCTTGGCATCCTTGGACATGAACAATATCCTTTGCCTTAAACCACTGAGTTAATCTGGGGGTCCCCAGATCAAATCCCGGACAGGAGACTCTCTGCAAGGAGTTTGCATATTCTCCCTGTGCTTCTCTAGGTTTCCTCCCACACTCTAATGATATGCTGGAAGGTTAATTGGTTCCTGTCTCTATTGGCCCTTTATGTATGTATGTGAGATAGGGACCTTGGATTTTAAGCTCCTTGAGCACAGGGGCTGATGTGAATGTACTCGGTTGCGTAAATTGCGTAAATGTAAACAGTTTTGTAAATTGTCGGCGCTATATAAATACCTATAATAAATAAAAGCAGGGAAAGAAATGTTTATTCTGATGTAGCAGTTAAATCTTAAAAATACATTCAAGTACCTTAGCTATTAACAAAAATGCAGCTTATTTGTGTATCACTCAGCTGTAGATCCTCAAATCATCTCTGAATTCATGCTGACACTGTGCTTCCTTCTGTAGGGTGGCTACTTATGTTCCCCATGGTCCCTGTGTGTGTGTTGTAAAATAGCCACCCTCCAGAAGGAAGGACAGTGTCAGCACCAGAGATGATTTCAGGATCTACAGCCGAGTGATACACAAATAAGATACATTTTTGCTAATAGTTAAGGTACTTGAATGCATTTTTAAGATTTAACTCCTGAGTTTAATGTCAGTTTAAAGGCTGTTTACCATATTCAGGGTGTAACATGAAACAGTCACATCGCCAACTCCTAACCCCCATCTTGCCCCCTTAATTACCTGAATTGACGGGTTCAATTTGACAGAGGGTACTTGTAGTTCTCAGTAGAATAGAAGTGCGGTGACATGACTGCACTTGCATTCCATTGATACTTCCTCCCATCCCTGTTACTGAATATCTGTACCTTGGTATGGAAAGGGACAAGAGGGAGAATATGCAGGAGGGATTTACTCTTAATTCACTATACAGCTTTCTGGGATTTAGGAAAAGTAAAATGTCATACCATTGAAGCATTTATAACATACTAGCCTGTATAAACATTTGTGGGTTAGCATATTAGATAGCTGAGAGCAGATCTGGAAAGAAACGTTAAAGGACTTGATGGATGAAGTAGGTGCAGAGACTGATATGGACAGAGTTGCTGCAGTCTGATCACAGGAATTTCTGTACATATGTCTTTTTTCTTTTCCTGACCAGGGACTAAATGAAGTCTGAGCTCTGGAAATTATTTTAAAATGTTGGTATATACAGTAACATATTATGAACAGTATTATGGTACCTCTACACTTAAATATCTGAGATCCCCACAACAGCATTTCTTCTCTGACTTTGACAGCTTTGGCAGATGAGATTTTGCAGAGTGTCTCAAGAATTGAATGCTCATATTTTTTTAGAAATTGTGTGTTTGTTGAAACATTAGCAGGTTTCCTGCTTGTTTCAATCATCCGTTCTGACCCAGGAAACAGCTTTAGCTTGTAATTTGATCAGTTGGAAAAAGAAATCAGTAGTGGTGCCTATCAGGTGTGTAATTACAAATCATGGGACAAAACTTTTTGGGTCCCCTGGATAACTTTCTCTGCAGCAGTTGGCAGTGGTCTTAACATGAAGTATGTATGAAGGACAGGCAGCAAGAGAGCTGTCAACATAGTCAGTAATCTACTGGGGATAAAGTTATAGTGCTGAGGGTAAAAGTTATAGTAGTACTAATATTAATAATCATAATTATATTTCATAATATAATAAAATGATTAATGTTCTTGCACACACTCGTCATGCTCTCTCAATGTAAACTTCTTCAAAGTCCTAGCTTCATTAAACTTTTTTATAGACCTACAAACCACAGCCCTCCTAGAAGGTTTTGACAGAGGGGAAACTCTGGGATTTGTGACTGTATTCGGTATCCGTAGTTCATTTCAGTTTCAAAACAAATGTAGGAGTCTTCTACATAGCTGATGACAAGAGTCACACAGGTCCCTGACTGCAATCTGTGTACAAAGTGAAAGCTAATATATGCTACTTGAATAGAAGGGAGGTAATAGGGTAAACTACCTTTCTGACTGAATCATGAGTTCCTAGGGTCTTTGTTCCCTTCCTCTTTGTGAAGAAGAATGGTGCTGTCCAACATTGCTTTCCGTGGAATGTGGTACTTGAGGCAATCCGAATACTTACATTCTCTAACAGGAAGCCATTAGGCAACCTCAAGCTGTAGTGGTCGCTGGTGCATACATTTTCTAAAACAAATGCAGGTCCTTTAGCTGGCAGGCTTGTCTTCCTACCATGCATGTGCTGTATATTTACATGGTAGAAGTACCTGCCATATCAGAATGACATAACAGAATAGCAAGCAGGTAACCAGACATGACTTTACATAGTAACACAAAAACACTGTCAACCAGAGTGCCCACAGTAGTTTTAAAAGTTATACACTAAACCAACAGCCACTGCAGCTTGGCTTCACTTAACAGTCTCCTGTCAAAAAGCTTTCCGAAATGTAGAAGTTTGACAGTGTACTGGGAGTAGTATTGGTCAGTGCCATTTTTCTCTTTAAAGGAGAACTATGAGATGAGTGATTTCCACTCACCTCATAGTTCTAGCCGACCTGTGACAATGATACTGTCACAGGTCGGCTCAGTAGATCGGGAGGTGAGCTAACACATACCAGGTTCGCTCACCTCTCGATCCTGTCACGGCTTTCTGCCGTGACAGTGGGAGGGGCTGGATTCCCCTCTCCCCGCTCCGATCTGCCAGCGCTGACTGGCGGAACGGATGGGGGAGGGGGCGGGTACAGCTGGCTCTGCCTCTAGATAGGCAGAGCCAGCTGTCACTCACGCAGCTGGGCGAATCCCGTCATCTACGTCAGGATCCGCTACGGCTGCGGCGTCTCAGTATACCGCGAGCTGTAGCTCGCGGTATACTGAGCTTAGGGTAACGGGAGGATGCTAGTTTGTGTCCTCCCGTTATCCTAAGGAGAACTATGGGGAAAAACACTGACCCCATAGTTCTCCTTTTAGCAGTTGGCAGTGGTCTTAACATGAAGTATGTATGAAGGACAGGCAGCAAGAGAGCTGTCAACATAGTCAGTAATCTACTGGGGATAAAGTTATAGTGCTGAGGGTAAAAGTTATAGTAGTACTAATATTAATAATCATAATTATATTTCATAATATAATAAAATGATTAATGTTCTTGCACACACTCGTCATGCTCTCTCAATGTAAACTTCTTCAAAGTCCTAGCTTCATTAAACTTTTTTATAGACCTACAAACCACAGCCCTCCTAGAAGGTTTTGACAGAGGGGAAACTCTGGGATTTGTGACTGTATTCGGTATCCGTAGTTCATTTCAGTTTCAAAACAAATGTAGGAGTCTTCTACATAGCTGATGACAAGAGTCACACAGGTCCCTGACTGCAATCTGTGTACAAAGTGAAAGCTAATATATGCTACTTGAATAGAAGGGAGGTAATAGGGTAAACTACCTTTCTGACTGAATCATGAGTTCCTAGGGTCTTTGTTCCCTTCCTCTTTGTGAAGAAGAATGGTGCTGTCCAACATTGCTTTCCGTGGAATGTGGTACTTGAGGCAATCCGAATACTTACATTCTCTAACAGGAAGCCATTAGGCAACCTCAAGCTGTAGTGGTCGCTGGTGCATACATTTTCTAAAACAAATGCAGGTCCTTTAGCTGGCAGGCTTGTCTTCCTACCATGCATGTGCTGTATATTTACATGGTAGAAGTACCTGCCATATCAGAATGACATAACAGAATAGCAAGCAGGTAACCAGACATGACTTTACATAGTAACACAAAAACACTGTCAACCAGAGTGCCCACAGTAGTTTTAAAAGTTATACACTAAACCAACAGCCACTGCAGCTTGGCTTCACTTAACAGTCTCCTGTCAAAAAGCTTTCCGAAATGTAGAAGTTTGACAGTGTACTGGGAGTAGTATTGGTCAGTGCCATTTTTCTCTTTAAAGGAGAACTATGAGATGAGTGATTTCCACTCACCTCATAGTTCTAGCCGACCTGTGACAATGATACTGTCACAGGTCGGCTCAGTAGATCGGGAGGTGAGCTAACACATACCAGGTTCGCTCACCTCTCGATCCTGTCACGGCTTTCTGCCGTGACAGTGGGAGGGGCTGGATTCCCCTCTCCCCGCTCCGATCTGCCAGCGCTGACTGGCGGAACGGATGGGGGAGGGGGCGGGTACAGCTGGCTCTGCCTCTAGATAGGCAGAGCCAGCTGTCACTCACGCAGCTGGGCGAATCCCGTCATCTACGTCAGGATCCGCTACGGCTGCGGCGTCTCAGTATACCGCGAGCTGTAGCTCGCGGTATACTGAGCTTAGGGTAACGGGAGGATGCTAGTTTGTGTCCTCCCGTTACCCTAAGGAGAACTATGGGGAAAAACACTGACCCCATAGTTCTCCTTTTAAGGGTCCATTCAGACTATAATGCAGTGTGCAACAGCACAGACATTTTTGTGTATTGAAATGTATTATGTTAAGCAGCCAATTTAACATGAAACCTCAACACATGAAAACTATAGGACATGCATAACTTTCTTCCACCTAAGGGCAAAGCAACACACAAAACATATGCACTGTATCTGTGTGCTGCAGAGCAGTAGAATGCAGAGTGTTCCAAAAGGTAGTCAGTATTGGGCACTCCCAAAAGATATGCATATAAGGTTCTATCCACTCTTCTGCATCTGTAACAAGATTTTGTCATCTTGGGGTAGATGTTGTTTAATGTGACGAACACCCTATACCACCCTGTCAAAATCTTGTATCCAGATTCTTGGAATCTTCTAAAAATGAATGATTGATGGACAAAGCATAGGATATAACCTTTTTTGTTAAGTTGTGAAAGAAATGTTTAGATCTCTTCCCATTTAAGGAGGAAAGGAGTGAACGAGTTCAGGGCATAGATCATAGGTTTTTCAACTGGAAGTGCCTAAGGGATCCTAGTTTTATACACAAGTGTATACATGGGTGACAATGGGTGTTGCACAGCGCTTAGGTGTTTAGTGAGAGTTTGTAGATAATGCATGATCTGTATCACCCTCCAGTTGTCCATTGTGGTGGTAGTGACTTGTAAATCAGTTTGGCTTTTTGACACTTGTACAGTACACATTTCTAAGTAGTTTACATAGAAAAAATGCTATGTCCTCATTTTTTATATAAAAATATCCCTACTAAATTCCTACATGTTTCTGATTATCATTACTGGGCAGCTTCATGGCATTATTGGTTTGCTACACCATTGCTACAAAACTAATATGTCCAGAACTTTGCAATTTTGACTTAGTCTGCTGTGCCACCATACAGCTGGCCATGTACTAATCGAGCAGGATATGGCTAGCTGTGCCTGGCACCAGCGGGCTTGATTTAAGTCAATTATTCAATTGACTTTTGTTGATGGAGCCATGTGGAAAATTGTCAGCCAACAGTGACTGCAACGAATCAGCTGCAGTTACTGTTTGGGTATTTTGACAGCGGTGCGTCCCAGCTGTCAGAATACAATAGCCCAGCAGGGGAGTTCAGTTAGATTTCTTTAGTTCAGCATGCAGATAGAACAAAAGGAATCCATAAATGTATAGTCAGCTTTACTGTCATGTTTCTGTGGTGTGTCGTGCTACACTTCAGTCAGCATGAAATGATTTACATGTAATTATGTTTCTTCCCAAACTCCCAAGCACATTAAATCTGCTAGTCAGAACAGGTATGTTTTTTTGTTTCCTTCAGACAGCTGTCTTTAGCCTTAGGCTAGTGAACATTTGAAACAGATTAGAACAGGAGGGTCACTGACCCTTGATCTGCTATCTTATCTCCTACCAACACCTTTTCTTGTGTACTTCTTATACCCTTCCCCCATGTCCAGCACCACCTTAGTGTACACCTGAAGAGCATGTGGTCTACTACTCTCTATAAATGACCTGTCTATACCATGAAACTGTCTTCTTTGTGGTGGTTTTCTTTTTTCATTTTTTTCCATCATGAGAAATCAGTGTGCTATTTTCTGCTGAAGACAAGCTATTGTATGTTGAGCTTCCTTCAGTATCTGCTGTTGAAATACCAATAAAGACTTTTCTTTAATGGAAAAACCCACCAATTTCATGTTCTCCCAAAACAGTTACGCTTAAGACATTTCAACTGTCAAGGTTGCCAGTGTGCTGATTTCAACTATCAACTGAACGTTTAAGTCCTCAAATGACTGGTGTCATAGATGGTCACATGTGCAGCATCATGGCAACTACAAATCAAAAAGAGGCTAAGATGGCACCTCCCTTGGCTGTTAAGGATATGCAGGGCCGGATTTACTCTCCCTGCCGCCCCAAGGCCAGGTCCTGTGATGCGCCCCCCCCCCC
>NW_017306780.1:638262-656045 GCF_000935625.1 Nanorana parkeri | reverse complement strand
TTTTTTACTTTTTAATTACCTTTTTATTTTTTTTATTTAATTATTTCATATTATTTTTTTTTATTATTTACATTTTTTAGCAATTTCATTTTTTTTCACCTAACTTTATTGCTATCACACAGGAGAAAACAATCCCCTGTGTAATAGCAATTGGAGGTGACAGGTTCTCTTTATTGACCCTGTCACCTCCAATACAGGAGTTCTAGCACAGTACTGTGCTGGAACTCCTGTGACAGGTGAGAGAGGAAGAGCACAGCTCTCCCCTCTCACTGTCTACAGTCTGCACGGAGCGGCAGGGGTACTTATAACCCTGCCGCTCTGCTCACTGCAGTCAGAGACTCGGAACTCGGTGGCGGAGGACGGAACCAAAGGAGAGAGGTAAGTGCAGGGGGGAGGGGGAGAAGGCTGCACACTGTTTATATGTGAAATCGGCGACATCGCCGAAAAATCGTCTGCCTCACTCTACATTCAGTCCTGCTTGAGCAAAGCAGGACTGAATGTAGAGAGAGCAACTTCCCCACAGGGACACCGCTGCCGCCCCTCTGCGCCCTGCCGCCCCAAGGCCGGGCCTCGGTGGATTGTGGGGAATCCGGGCCTGAGGATATGAGGTTGTAGTTCTGCTTTTATGAAACTGGCACTTTAAAAAAAATATTTTGCCACAACCCATTATTTGCCACAAGCATTATTAAGTGCAATTAGAAAAAGTTACCCTTCTGTTGTTCTGTTTCTAGATCTACAGTTTGATGGAACGGAACAGGCTTGTGGTCTGCACACAAAATGAGTTGAGGAATACCATTTGACACATGAGTGAAAGGAGCAGGCTGAGTGTACCTTGACTTGAAGAAATCTGATGCACCATGTACAGCTGGGGCCTAGAATCCAAGTGGACATCACAGGGATATAAAGATGAATTTGAACACTAACACAGATACTGCACCTCAGCGGTGTTGCTATCTTTGAAAAGTTTTAGACCAGGTCAGGTCACTTTGCTCTATTTTCTCTTTAACATTAAACTGAGAAATTTGAGGTAGTAATAATTGTTAAAAGCATATCCTACACTGAATAATGTGAAACCTCGTGCCACTACTCCAATCAAGTTAAGCAGCATCTGAAATCTGTGTGGTCAGATATATAGTATACAATTACAGTAATAGTAAAAGCCGCGCTGTGTGAATGAAACTGCAAAAGTGTCAATAATAGTAGATACTGACCTTGAAATAATGTGATACAATGTGTAAAAAGTGCAAAACAAATAAGAAACGCATGTATATAACAAAATATATTCATAATGAAAAATCGAATACAATAGATGTTAACTGTGAAACAGTGTGGTGCAATGTGCAATAACAACTAGAAAAAACGCATGTGTATAGCATGCACTTCAGTGAACATGTTAAATGGTTAAAAAATGTCCATGATCCTGGATCTTCAATAGTTCATTAGGAAAATAGAAGATAAAACATTGGATGTAATATAATCTCAGTCTCCTAGTGACCATCAACAGAGAAATCTTCTGGAATGCACCTCACCTTTAGCAAAGACCCACCAGGGTCTGTATGTGCTGTTCCTCTAATTCAAACCGGGTAGAGGAAGCACCTGACGCCGAACACCTCCCAGTGATTTCCTCCTCTCAGGTACAGACTCTCTTGCAGTCTCAGGAGTTGAAAGCAGACAATTCATCCAAATGGCCCATGCCCATGCATCAAATAAAAAGTGCAGACTCGTAGTGCAGATGGTTTTAAAAGGATACTAAACTTTATTAAAAAAAGTATACTACTCACATATCATAGATAAAAGTAAGGTTTTTAGTAAGCAGCCACAAACACTGAGTGCAATCGCTCAGCTCCTCTGCTCCACCCTGTGTACGTTGCGTCAAAGGGCGTGACTTCATCAGGGGGCTACACTACACTAATACAAGGGTTGTTCATTTGTGAGTTAGAAATGAAGGCTGAAGCCTTAATTTTGTAAACTACTCAAAGAGAAAGGTGTATACATCCCAGTCTAATTGTAAAAGCCAGTGGTATTGGAGTGCAAGATATAGGGCAGAGTGCCGCAAATGTGCTAAAACATTGTCACAGAAGCAATTCTGGATAATTTATGGACCACAGTCCCTCTAAATGGTCACCACATACCAGTGTGAATGACTTTTCTCTTTGCTAGCCCCCTAGCATCAGACCCATTCTGCTAGTCATTTACCTACATTGTAAACAGTATGGGTACCTTACTGTATAAAGATCGTCTCCTCCTGACTTGTGCTATTGGGAATTATTAGGGTAAAAAACTTAGGGGTGGTAATGTAACCACAGGGTACTAGGGTAATCTAACCCCAGGGTGGGGAGTGCAACTCAATTCAACACCACGGCGGTAGTATCATAATTTAACCCCCAGGGCAGTAGTATAAAAATTTTACCCCAGGGCGGTAGTATAATCATTTAACCCCCAGGGCAGTAGTATAATAATTTAACCCCCAGGACGGTAGTGTAATTTAAACCCCAGGAGGGCGGTATAATTTAACCCCAGAGCGGTAGTCTAATTTAACACCAAGACTGTAGTATAATTCAACCCCAGGGCAGTAGTGTAATTAACCCCAGGGCAGTAGTGTAATTAACCCCAGGGCGGTACTATACTTTAACCCCAGGGCGGTGGTGTAATTCAACCCAGGGCGGTAGTGTAATTAACCCCAGGGCGGTACTATACTTTAACCCCAGGGCGGTAGTGTAATTAACCCCAGGGCAGTAGTGTAATTTAACCTGAGAGCCGTAGGGTAATTGAATTTAACTCCAGGACTGTAGTATAATTTAACCACCAGGGCTGTAGTAGAATGTAACCCGAGGGCTGTAGTATAATTTAACCACCAGGGCTGTAGTATAATTGAACCCGAGGGCTGTAGTATAACTTAACCCCAGGGCTGTAGTATAATTTAACCCCAGGGATGTAGTATAATTTAACCACCAGGGCTGCAGCATAATTTAACACCCGGGCTGTAGTATAATTTAAACCCAGGGCTGTAGTATAATTTAACCCCAGGGCTGTAGTATAATTTAACCCCAGGGCTGTAGTATAATTTAACCGCAGGGCTGTAGTATAATTCAACCTTAGGGCTGTAGTATAATTTAACCCCAGGGCTGTAGTATAATTTAACCCCAGGGCTGTAGTATAATTTAACCCCAGGGCGGTAGTACAATTTTACCCCAGGGCTGTAGTATAATCTAACCCTAGGGCTGTAGTGTAATTAACTCCAACTATTGAAGGTAGTGCAATTGCCACTAAAAAATCATTGGTTCTAAATAAACAAACAAATAAATAAATAGTCTCATATATATTTAAAAAATCAAATAAAAAAAAGGAATGTCTTCCATGAGTGGGTATGCAACCAAGTGCATGTCGTGCGCAATGTATGCGTTCCTCGAACATGCGTTCGAGGGGGAATACATCTGCTCTAGATGTGAGCGAGTTGTTTGTTTAGAAGCCCAGATTCTGGATCTAAGCAACAAACTGGCAACACTGAGGAGCATAACCATCATGGAAAAGAGTCTGGACATAATGCACCAGGCTGTGGTAGAGGGTGGTCTAGATGAGGAGGGGGGGTCGGAGGAGCAGGATCCCGAGGTGGGGAGCTGGGTCACTGTAAGGAGGCGGGGGAGAGGGAAGAGTGCGAAAGAGGTCAGCCCTGAACAGATACACCCCAACAAATATGCCAGGTTGCGTGATGTTGGGGATATTAGTTCAGGGGGGGCACTGCTGGAGCAGGACGCTTCCTCTATCCGCAGGGGGAGTGACTGCTCCAGCGAGGATGGGAGCAGGACGGAGGGTCAGGAAAGGCAGATCCTGGTGGTGGGAGATTCCATCATCAGGCGGACTGACACTGTAATCTGTCATCGGAACCGTGAGCGTCGAACAGTGTGCTGCTTACCAGGGGCTCGTGCTCGACATGTTGCGGAACGAATTGACAGATTACTAGATGGATTTGGGCACGACCCAGTTGTCATGGTGCACATCGGCACCAATGACAAAATGGGTGGAAATTGGAGTGTCCTAAAAAAGGAGTTCAGAGACCTAGGAGCTAGGATGAAGGAAAGGACCTCCATGGTAGTATTCTCTGACATATTACCAGTGCCAAGAGCCACTCCGGACAGACAGCGCAAGTTGAGGGAACTTAACAAGTGGCTCCGGACCTGGTGTCACAAGGAGGGCTTTGGTTACCTGGAGAACTGGGCTGACTTCTCAGTCGGCTACTGGCTCTTCAGCCGATTCGTGCTACATTTTAATGGGGAAGGTGCAGCATTTCTGGAGGGGGGGGGGGAATGGTAGAAAGACTGGAGGAGCTTTTAAACTAGATAATGGGGGGAGGGCATAAAAATAAAAATATTACATTTAAGTAGTGAAAACCTGAACATGAATACAAATAATAAAGAGGGAAGTAATAAAGGGGCAATTAGTGGGCTCGCTCCAGTCACTAGTGCCAAAGCAGTCAATATAGTAAATCCAATGGCCCAAGATAATATAATTAAGACTGGCCTACCAATATCAAGTAAACCTTTGTCCCATAACAAGACAGCAATTAAATGTATGTACACCAACGCTAGAAGCCTGTCAAATAAATTAGAAGAGCTTGAACTTCTGATACTCGAAGAGGACTTCAATATAGTGGGTAGAGAGCGCACATGATTGGGCCGCTAACATAGAGGGGTACAACCTGTTCAGGAGGGACAGAGGTGGTAGAAAGGGGGGGGGTATGCATTTATGTTAAAAATAATCTAAATATGCATATAAGGGACGATATCACGTCAAATAGTGGGGAGGACATGGAATCCTTATGGCTGGAACTGGATATGACGGACGATCGTCGCAAACTAATTGTGGGTATTTGTTATAAACCTCCAAATATAGGGGAGGAGGGGTAGGCTCATCTACAGTCTGAAATAGAAATAGCTGGGAGGGAGGGCAATGTAGTAGTGATGGGCGACTTCCATTACCCGGACATAAATTGGGCTAATGGAACCTCAAGTTCAACAAAGGCGGGCCACTTTCTGAACATGTTGCGAGACAATTTCATGGACCAGATGGTTGAGGTCCCAACTAGGAAAAATGCCATCCTAGATTTAATCATTACTAATAATGCAGAGTTAATTGAGGATATTGTAATTGTGGAGACACTGGGTAAAAGTGATCACAACGTGATTACTTTTAATATTGGATACAGGAAAGGGAAGCGGGCTGGTAGGACAAGAACCCTTAATTTCAGAAGGGCTAACTTTGATAAACTGCGCCACCTAGTGGGGGACATCAAATGGGAAAATGTATTTCACAAACTGAACTCGGACCAAATGTGGGAATGTTTTAAAAACAGATTACATATTGACATTGCCAAATGTATACCGTTGGGTAATAAAAGTAAAAGATCACAAACAAAGCCTCTATGGCTGAATAAAAATGTAAAGCATCACATAAAGGAAAAGCGAGTGGCATTTATAAAATATACGATGGAGGGGACGGCATTGGCGTTCCATAACTACAAAGAATGTAATAAAAGATGTAAACTAGTAATACGGGCTGCTAAAATAGAGTGCGAAAAGCATATTGCCACAGACAGTAAAAAAAAAATTTAAAAAAATTTACCAATACATAAACAGTAATAAGTGGAGAAAGGAGCAGATAGGCCCAATAAAGGACGAAAGCGGGAAGTTAGTCACAAATGACAAGGAGAGGGCCGAAGTGCTGAACACTTTTTTCTCCTCAGTATACACTCAGGAGGGAAACGGGTTTGACGGGTTTGATAAAACACATAGTTCAACACAAAATATAGCCAAGTGGTTGACGGAAACCGGGATACAACAAAGACTTAATCTACTTAATGCAAATAAAGCATTGGGACCAGATAACCTGCACCCCAAGATACTTAAGGAACTAAGCGAGGTTATAACAAGACCATTATTCCTCATTTTTAAGGACTCTCTAATGACTGGTAGAGTTCCGAGTGACTGGCGGAGGGCTACGGTAGTCCCAATATTCAAAAAGGGGGCAAGATGCCAACCTGGGAATTACAGACCAGTTAGTCTTACATCGGTAGTTTGTAAACTAAGGACTGCTTCGTAGAATTTGTTCAGGATAATGGTATAGTTAGTGATAATTAGCATGGGTTTAGGAAAGACCGTTCCTGTCAGACTAACCTACTGACTTTTTACGAGGGGGTAAGTAGAGATCTGGATGGAGGGAGGTCTGTGGATGTGGTATATCTGGATTTCTCAAAGGCTTTTGATACGGTACCTCATAAACGCTTACTATACATGCTGAGGTCTATGGGCATAGATGGAAGGGTGTGTACATGGATAGAGAACTGGCTAAAGGAACGGGTACAGAGAGTATCAAAAAATGGCGCCCTCTTAGACTGGGCGAGTGTCATTAGCGGTGTGCCTCAGGGCTCTGTGCTGGGACCCATGCTATTCAACCTGTTTATTAACTACATCGGGGATGGAGTAAACAGCGATATCTCAGTGTTATCTGACGATACCAAAAGTGGGCGGGTAATAGAAACGGACCAAGATAGTATAACATTACAGGAGGACTTGGATAAAATAGGGGAGTGGGCAACTATGTGGCAGATGAGGTTTATTGTCGATAAATGCAAAGTTATGCACTTTGGGATTAAAAATAAGCAAATGGGTTATACAATTATGGGTATGCCGCTAGGGAAGTCGGAAATGGAGAAAGACTTGGGGGTCATTGTAGACCATAAACTGAAAAATAGATTACAGTGGCAGGTTGCTGTAAGCAAGCTAGTAGAATCCTGTCCTGCATCAAGAAGGGAATGTTTTGCAGGGACAAGTCTATAATTTTGCCACTTTACACATCACTGGTTCGGCCTCACCTGGAGAATGCGGTGCAGTTTTGGGCACCGGTGCAAAGAAAGGATATCCTTGAGCTGGAGAGAGTCCAGCGCAGGGCAACCAAACTCATCAAGGGGATGGAGGACCAGAACTATGAGTCAAGGCTACTAAATTTAAATATGTTCACCCTGGAAGTAAGGAGATTAAGGGGGGACATGATTTTCATGTACAAGATGTTCAATGGTCATAGCAATATTAGCAACAAACTCTTTAAGATTAATTCCATAACAAAGACTAGAGGCCACCACCTAAAATTGGTAGAAAAAAAAATTCCAACACAAGGGGCGAAGGGGGTACTTCTCAGTTCGAGCATTTAGCGTCTGGAACTCGCTGCCACAAGCAGTGATTTCAGCAAATAGTGTGGAATCATTCAAGAAGCTTTTGGACGATTTCTTGAGAGACAATAATGTACAGGGGTACAGGTACTCTTAAGAATGAGATGACTCAGAACCTATACACACACACACACACACACACATACACACACACAATAGGTTGGACTTGATTGACTTATGTCTTTATTTAACCTCAAATACTATGTAACTATAGTCCTATTAAAGGCCTAGGCATTATTTAATTTCTGGGGGGATTTTAAAGCTGCTGGTTGTAACTTTCAAGAGAACCATTTATGTTTGGGCTTATGCAAGAATTTTAATTCAAAATTGCATTGATATACAGTAATTGTACAGGGGGTTGCTTTACTGTTTAAACCCCACACATATACCATGGTCCTTGTATTCACAAAATATTTCTTGCTTACTGCACCATAACTGAAAGTCTCACAGATATATATAAACCTCAGGGCAGAGGATCATTTTTTTTAAAATACTTAGGGGCTGCTTATTAAGAAGCAACTTTTAAAACAGCAACACTTAAAGAGTTTAGCAGTCAGGAGTATATAATATAGTACACAGTGTATAGTGTGCAGTGATCAGAAGTATACAATGTACAACATAGTATATATAGTGCAGTGGTCAGGAGTATGAATTCTACCGCATAGTATACAGTATAGTGTGCAGAGATCAGGAGAGTGTGACATACAGCACAGCTTACAGAGTGCAGAAATCATGTGCTTCCAATCACTGCTTCCTTTATGACTAATAAATTACTCATGATTGAGCAGTAGACGTACGATGCCCCTTACATTAGTGTCAGTTTTAGTAGGATGCCCCTTACATTGGTGTCAGTAAAAGTAGAATGTCCCCTACTCTGTGTCAATGGGAGTAGGATGCACCAGCATTGGTGATGTCATGAGGAGTAGGATGGCTCATTGGTGTCATTTGGAGTAGGATGACGCTTACATTAGTGTCAGCGGAAGTAGGATGCCCCAGCATTAGCGTGAATGTGATTAGGATGCCTCCTAAATTGGTGTCAGTATGAATAGCATGTCCCTTTCATTTGTGTCACTTAGAGTACTATGCCACCATTACATTGGTGTTGTCCCTTTCTTTGGTGTAAGTGGAAGGGTAAGATGCCCCTACATGGTATTAGTTTTAGTAAGATGCCCCTTGCATTGGTGTTAGTAGGTTTAGGATGCCCCTACATTGGTGGTGGAAAGAGTAGAATGCCACTTGGTGTTAGTGGGATATGAATGGTACAAAATTGGGGTTTAGTGCTTACTTATGTAAGAAATGAGAGGAGAAGCTCTTTGTCCCTTGCTACTGGTTGATAGAGTGATGTCACCGCTGGAACAATGCAGCCACTTTAGGATGGGAGATTATCCCACTCAACAGTTTGGAATTAAATGGGCACTGTGTGGTAAGAGATAAAATACCACCCTGGATTTCAAGAGGGGGGGTCATGTTTGGAGGCAGATAGATCTATTATAACACGCACGCATGCATTAGTACTGTTTTCATTACACTTGAAATCCCTGCAAATTATGAATGTGCAGTGTATAATAAATATTTCTAGAGGCAATAATTAATAACTACTTTTTTCTCATTATTTTGTCCCATGCGTGCAAAATGCATTTAGTCAAATAACCCCGAATTTTACCTTTCATGAACACAAGCTAGCAGCTACAGGAAACATCATTCAGCTAAGTGGCATAATTTATATTCCTTGGAAAATATGGTGAAGTGCCTATTGAATATATATTCTTTACGCTTGGGAGAAGGCAGAGGCCAAGCAGCTTGGCTTTAAATGAAGGGCTGTTGAAAGAATTAAAACATTAAACACACATCGGGCTATGAGCCCATGAGAAATAGGAAGGCACAGTAATAATGTTGTCATTAAGTGAAAAAGGGTTTCCTTGTCTGTTGGACATTAAAGTGGATGACGGAAAACGGCACAGCTGTGACTGGAGCTGTTGAACGTGCAAAAGACTCTTCCTAAATGACCAACATTTCAATATGTTTTCCTAACCTCTGGAGAAGATATTTGTCAAAGAATTCAGCCTCTGCAATGTAGTGTGGAGAAAATGTAGTCACCTTGGTAGTTGTCACAAAACAACTGGATTAGTGTTGACATAATTATGGACTATATTACAATAAGCAGTAGAAACTTTCTTTTATTAGGTGTCTTACTATATAGGAACTTTTAATGGGAAGGAGCAGTATTTTCTTTTGCACAAATTGACAATATTGCATCAATAACAACCCAGTAAGCAAAATTGGATACATACAAGTAAAAAATATAATTTTCTTTGATCATGTCATGTCATATTTTTTCTTGGCAACGCTTCTGACCATTTATAGGTTTGCAGCATTTAGCTTCCCCAACATTGAGCTTTTGATTATTCCAAGTTACTTATTTCATCTAAATTTAAACTCTAATGACTTGATTAGGGCTTTTGGCATTGGGAGCCCCTTGGTAGTGTTATTTCTTGTCAAAGGGCTTTTAGCATATGGAAAAAATAGACAGATGGCAAAATGACCCATTCATCTAATCTGTTCCTGACTCTTATCATAATCCAAAAAATTAAAGGGTAGCTAAAGCCAAAACTTTTTTTGTTTTTGTTTTAGATAGAATTGGGAAGGGTAAGAACTCAGGTTTTGTATTGCTGTCTGTGCTTCCATTGGAGAGATTTACTTTCTCTATTTGTCATGGAGACCACTGTCAATTGGACTGAATGTGAGGTAAAATCTGGTTGTCACCAGAATAGGAATAGAAGGGAAACATTTCAGTGGGGACACTTGCTCCAGTGACAACTGTCTACTAGAGGTGTCTCCTTACTTTGCACAGATTTTCTCTAACTTCCTGTTGTGTCTATAGGACAGAAAGTGAAGCAAAGGCTCCCCTATGGGTATTGGATTTGGGCAGTAAAATATATTTTTAGGTCTGTTTAATACAATTTTAGCCTGTATGACTAAAACGTAGCATAAAGTCAATGTCTAAAAAAAAAGCCTGCAGGCAAGCTGCTATACCAGCGACAGGGCTCAAAGGGATGAGGGCGAGAGCCGTTTTCTTATTTGCTCTTAGGATAAAATGCTTTTCTGCTGTCTAAATATAGGTATATGTTATATAAAGCCGGATAATACATAGGAAATGTATAGTGAAGTACTATAGGAAACAAGATGTCAAGTAGGTAGAAAGAGTGAGAAAAGAGATCACAACAGAGAGTCACATCCAACGTAGGTCATTAGAGGATAAGAAGTGGACAAATGCTTATGATGTTGCATAAACCATCAGATGGTGATGAACACAAAACAGTAACATCCAGTGAAACTGAAAACCCTGTTGTCAGCTAGTGAATAACATTTTCATTGTAAACCACATTTATGTGTTAGGGATGACTGAATCAACCTGGGTTTGCTTCACTGCAAATGTTAATTTAAATGAAGTAATTCCACACGCTTCTGACCTGCTGCAGGACATCTTGTACATCAGGGTCCCTAACTAGGAACTGCTGAACCACCAAGTTCAAGGCATTTGTGAACTTTTCCTGCAGGAGGGCAGACAACAGGTTGGTGCTGTTGCCACACATTACCTTGTCTGGTGCCGGACAGCATGAGCTCAGCTACCTCTTGGCCTGTCCCTCAAGAACTGCCAGAATCTATGGCCCAGTAGGACCCCTGTCCATCATGGATACTAGCTGCAAAACAGTGTGACAGTGCTTTGCTTGGACCATTGCATAGGACATTGGTCGCTGGGGGTAACTGTTGGGCCTATTGGTCTATGCACTGTCAAAACAGAGCTAGGTACACATCAATATGAATCCCTATTAAACTGCAATTCACTTCACAGCTATGTTGCAGAATACAGCAATACACAGTAAGCACGTGGTTGTGTGGGGAGGGGGGTTTGTGTAGACTACATAGCCCACCACACTGTCATTCACTGCATTAATGTATCATAATACAACACTTTCTAGTAATGTGTACAGCACAGGTTAGCAGTGTCTAGCAGAATTATCTCTCCTTGAAAACACGGCAGCAGTACCTATCGACTCCAAGTCTCCACACATTCTGACAACAGGCTGCTGGGAACCCTGACTTTTATAGGAAGGGGACTGGCACATAGGAAACCCCGTTTATTGGCCCTTCTAAGCAACCTGATCACTGTTCAAAGACAAGGAAGTGCATAATTGGTTGCTATAACAGCAAATGGCCACTGTTTTCCCAAACTGCAAATAACTTGAATTTAAACCCCGAAGTTCATTATTATGCAATGTTAGTATGCTATCTCAGTTTCAGAAAATGCCTATAAAACCCCAAACTAGTAGATGACACTTGGGAACGAACAGGAGCATCTTCTTAGCTGCAACCAAGTGATCTTGCTGAGCAAATTTCTTAATGGCATATACTATTAGTTTTTTCGTATCTTATGATGCTGCTGTGAATTATGTTTTTAGTGGTATTCCATTATTGCATCACACTTGTATTTTATTGTCGGTGTGTGGTTGTTATTATGGCCAGAGATCTGTATATGGTGCCAAATAATGCTTGCTTTGTATGGTAGTGTTCCTTTTTTTAAGTAGTTGGTTATACACTGTAGGTTAGATATGTTATTAGGGTTTTTATGATGTAAAGAATGTTTGTAGTTTTGCTACATTAGTCGGTGAATTAGTATCTTGTGCAATAATGATGTTCATCCTTTTGTGTAAAATTTTTGTAATAAAGAAACCTCTGGGTTTTTTGGGGGGGTTTTTTTTGTGTCCAAGCTGCAGCTTCATTCTAGAGTCTGTCTTGGACATCAAATAGAATCACCCCTAATTCCATGTGATAAAATACAATGTGGGATTTTGTTAGCCAGGTACATACAAAATAATAAAGACATATAAATATTATGTGTATAATATAATATATAATATAAAACAAACTTCTAGCCAGCAGGTGGCAATAATGATGCTGGCTACAGAAATTTTTCAAAAAGTTAGTTTGCTGCAATATACCTGAATAGCCTGTGCTGAAACTAAATCAGAGCATTAGTTGACACACATACTGTAAACACACACACATGGCAAGTCAGAGGGACATGCACTCTTTTAATCAGTGCTTTCTTTTGTCATCAAGTGCAGAGCTAGTGCTTGGTTTTCTTATTAGAAAGTCTAGCATGTACTGCAAGCACAGTAACATAAAAGCAGCCTGTAGTAAACTCAAACAAGGTAAAACACAGTAGAGTGTGTGGAGAGACTGTGCAACATGGCTGTTGTTGTTATGGAGTGAACTCATGGGCGTGTGGCTGCTTGGGTGTTTTTACATTGTATTAGCCAGTAGTAAATGTTAGTAAAATAAAGATTTAAAAAAAAATTGTGAATATCAAACATCATCATGGTATGTTATTTTTTTAGTTGACAGACAAAGAACTGCAAGACTTATAATGCCATGCCATAGTGCATGATTGGCCAGTTTGCTGAGGCATGTAGAACCTTATTGGTGGGTAGCTGCTTCAGAATTGGAACTAAAGAGCGAGATAAAAAAATATTTTAATTTCTTCTATCCACTTATGAAATATTTGGGGTATTTTCTTCAAACACTGACAGTTTCAGAGCAATTATTATTCACGTTCCAAAAAAACAACAATTGCCTAATCAACACAATAGCAGCATTATTATAGCAGCTGTTATTATTTTATACCCATCACACTTCAGATAAGCAGAATCCTAGCTAACCACACTTGCCTGCTCAGGCACAGAATAAATTGGATTAGAGTCGTGCAGAAACTGTTAAGAATTTAACAGGGGATATTCTACAAAAATGCATCCTTTCATCATATACACAAGTAAAAATATGTGCGTTTGTATAAAAAGCAATGCATTTGAGTTGATATGTGTTGACATTCATTTTCTTAATGCATTGCTTTGCATGAGGCGCAGGTTGTATGTTCACAGCAGGAGCCAAAATACATTATGTTTCCTCCCATATCATTTATCACAGCACACTGTAATGTGTTGTAATGTGTTGCAGTGTGTTGTGCTGCATTTAAATGTTACATGTTCGATTTTCACAAAAGGTTTGTTGAAACTGGGCCTTTTGGAAACAATAGATTTTAGTCTGTCATTGCAATGGCCCTATTTCGAGCAACACAGCCCAGCAGACAGGGTGTGAATGTTTAATATTAGAGGGCTGCGGTATAAGGCTTTACATGGCTTCACAGTCGCTAGATGGTGCCAAGGCAATAGGAAATTCCTATGCTCCTCTAGCTCCGTCTAGCAGCTGTAATGACATGCAAACATCATTCACACAGGTATACGCTGGGCGAAACCTTTATACATCAGCACCTAAGTGTTTGCATGTTTATATATTTTACATATGTTTTCATAAACCTAGGTGTGCGAGCTTGATTCATAAAATTTAGATGAGGTTGCAAGGCTTGTTGGTAAAAAGCGTGAGAGGGTTTCTCTTCCAATGGATAGCATTATTATTATACAGGATTTATATAGCGCCAACAGTTTGCGCAGCGCTTTACAATATAGGGAAGACATTACAATCACAATACAAATCAAGACAAGATGGTAAGGAGGGCGAGCATTAAGTGGTATCGATTTGTAGATTACAATAAAGCTTGGACATGTTATGGAAGACCCATAAAGTGCGTCTATTTTAGAATTAGAGTAATTGTAGGTGAAGGCGCATGTTTCAGCTGGCACCTGGGGGATCTCCACCACACGAATCCAGCCACAGAGTTTTTGTATTGATAAAAATATCTCTATTTTGTTTTTTTGCTACACTACATTTGAAGCTGCTGAAAAAAACTGGGGTTCCCTTTGGATAATGACACTAGTCTTATACTTAAGCTTTTGTCGGAGTGTGTATAAGCAGTACAAAACAGATTGGACATAAAGGGGGTGATTTACTAACCTAAACACACACACACACCAGGTGTGTGTGATTTTCACACAGCAAAACGTATTTATCAACCAAAAAGTCTCTAAAAGCATATTTCCACTAATGCCATATATGGAAAAATCATGCACATGATGCATATATAATGCTGCTTCACAGTTTAGACAAAAATGGTTAGCTCATGCATTTACATTCCTTGCATTCATCAACGCAAGCAACACAACATAGAGCTAATTTACCCAACATCACCTTGGAATTCCTTCAGGGCTTTGCACAACACACCTGCTGGGTGTGTACACATTACAAAGGTGTTTAGATTCCACCCATAGATCATGCTGGGAGGGAACACACTGCAGAGGTGTATACACATTCGTGGTGTGTTTATAAGGTTAGTAAATCAACCCCAAAGTCTTCCTGAAATGGTGTTAGTAATTTATAACACAAAAATGTGTCTGCTATGGAACATGAAATACATGAAAAAAAGACAACACCGACATATTTTATTCAACTGCTAAATCTTAATGACAACTCCAGGTAAAATTCAATGACGTTAGTCTTGTTTGACTATTTCAAGGGGGTTTTGCTATTTTGTGAAAATTGTGAAATTTTCAATAAAATGTATTAGCAGTTGATGGGAGAGAGTAATATCCTTTGTGATTAGTTTTTTTGTGTCTGGTGTGTGATTTTTTACCCATATATAGCCCTTCAGTAGAACCGAAGGGCTGCTGTACGGGCTATTTACTATAGCGTATCACGTACAGGTCCCGAAGTTGGCAGAGCGGAGGCATAGGTGGCTGGCTCCAGCCACTTACAATGACAGATCAGCATCCCCTGGTTACCAGGTAACCAGGGGACGCTGATCTGTCATTACAATGAGAACTCGTCAGAGCCGCTGTGATTTCACAGCGGCCCTGCTGAGTTCTCAGTGAGTTATCAGTGTGTAATGACAGTTCAGCGTCCCTTGGTTACCTAGTAACCAGGGGATGCTGATCTGTCATTACGATAAGGACTCCACAGAGCCGGCTCTTTCGCTCCCTTAGCATCACATGTCGGCTCCATCTTGACCGCAGCAGTGGCTCCTCTCCACTTCCTCCGGCTCCTTGGGTCTGCTGTGTGGCTGCCTGTGAGTGTGGGCTCCTGACGATGAGAGCTGAGTGGAGCCGGCTTTGATATCTTTGTAATGACAGCTGGTCCCGGCCAATAGAAAACAGTTGGGCGCTCAATCGTTTTCTATTTTTTTTCTACTTTTTTAACTGGTTTTCTATTCTGCTCGGTACCACAGAGGTACCGAGCAGAATAGCCGAGCCGAATGCCACTGGGCGGCATTCGGCTATTCACTCACTGCTGTTCGGCACCTGTGAGAATAGGCCGAACAGCAGCGAGTAGCCTGCCAGGGGTGGATCAGCTGAGTCGAACTCCTGCACTTCGGGTCGGCCGAACATGCTGAACCCAGCCGAAGCAAGCTGATGTACGGCTGATTTCAGTCGGTGTACGGCTGAAATCAGCCGTACAAGCCTGAAGTGAATAGCCGAACAGCGTTCGGCTCCTTTCACTTCGGGTCGGTTATTCACACGGCTGCCGTCAGCAGCTTTGTGAATAACGCTCATAATATTTATTGCTCTGCTGCTTATACTCTCCCTTTATTTCACCACCACTTGTGCGCTGCAAGAGAAATAAATACCCAGTACTTCTGGATATAGAGTTCCTTTTAATGCTCTCTCTCCTTCCACCCACAATGCAGAGCTGGATGTTTAAATTACCAATTGCTAGGCCTAACACAGTTACATTGGGGGGGGGGAAGATCCTATCCTTGTGTTCCCATTCAAACCTAGGCATTTTGCTGTTAAAACGTGCAAAACAAGAAATCCCATTCCTATTTCGCTTGTTCACACCTGAGCATTTTGTCGCAAGCTGTAAAATGGCTAACACTCAAAAAAGTACATAAGCTTCTTATGGCAGTTTACAGCACATTTTGTCACTAAAGACTCAATAGGGAATGCCTTGAAATATGTGACACACAACATTTTGCACGTTTTTGTGCTCGTTTGCCCATTTACACCGATATCTCAGATTCTGTCAGCTGAACTGCGCAACTTAACGTCAGATGCACACACAAAAGCACAAAAGACGCTCAAAGCACTAGGCAAAATCACACATAAATACACGCCTAGGTGTGAACAGGTCCTAAGGTCCAACCAGATCAACTTTGAGCTTACACAGGGCTTTTCTTCTTTACTGGATCGTGAATATAAGTAGCAGGAGTGGGGGGGTCAGTGGCATTAAGCCAATCTGCTGTTTGTCCTGTATGGTTAAAGAACAGATTCATTTTAAACACCTGCTTGAATATTCTGCTTAGCACTCTATAAATAGGTAATGTGCTCATTGAATTAGAGCTGATTGGTTACAGTCACGTGTTCCACTATTGATTAGTTTAAATTGAATATTCCTTCGGTCCTGGAATATTCCAAACAACATCCAACATCCTCAATAGCCTTAATATCCATTGACGCCGAAAAGGCCTTTGATAGTGTTCAATTCCCGTGGCTCTATAGAGTGTTGGATACAATGGGGTTCTCGGGACCTTTTAGGAGCTTTGTGTCTGCACACTATACATCCCCTTGTGCACGTATCAGCACTCCTGGCTATCTGTCTTCGCATTTCCCGTTGCAGAGGGGAACTAGACAGGGCTGCCCCCTCTCACCTTTACTATTTAACATTGCTATAGAACCCCTGTCACTATACATATACCTACAACATGCCCCAATCATCTCTGGAATACCTTCTATCTCCTCCCAACCTAAAGATTATGCATCTGCTGTGATGTTGTCATGCTCAACGCATGGTACTATATGTTATGTTTCAAAACGAAATAAAGTGTATTGAAAAAAAAAAATTTGAATATTCCTGACATGTTCAGTAAAAATATTACCTTATCCTTGTTTTGTTCCTTTGAAAGAAAGTGCTTTGACATGAGCAATTTCAATAAATAATAGAAGTGTTATGCTGTTTAATTTACTTCCCACTGTATTATATTATACGACATGGAATGTGTGCAGTGATTTATTTCTGCAGTTGGATATACATTTCCTGGAATACATACATTGTAATTCGTATGGCAGTTGCTAAAATATGTCAAGAACTATATCTTTTTGCAATAAACAGTTTTCAAAGGTAAAGTGGCTCAGTATCACTATAGATAAATGTAAATATGTACCTTATCTGAGCACACTCCCATGAGTGGAGACAAAAATGGTTCACATGGTAGATGTAGACAAAAAAGATTTGTATTATCTAAGCAGAACTATGGATTTAGCTAAAAGTAGGATATACTGTATATTTGCATGATAATGTTGTAAATAGTGATGAGTGGGGCTTGTTCCAAACGCAGTTAACTGGAGTTCGCCCAAGTCCATGCCATGCAAAACTGATTAACACACCCCTTCCTAGGCTAATCAGTTGGGACAGGGGCATTCCCCGCCCCGCAGCTATTTGTAACCAAGGGGCAGGGAATGCCACTTGCCGTCACAACTGATTGGGCTGGGAGGGGAGATGGGTGTCATTTACAGTTTTGCATGGGTTCCTACAAATTTACACATCATTAGTTGTGTGTATATATATATATATATATACTGTATATATATATACACATATATATATATATATATAT
>NW_017306780.1:633858-638115 GCF_000935625.1 Nanorana parkeri | reverse complement strand
AATATATATATTTGTCCATTTCAGCCATTAGATAATGATGTGCCCATAGCAATTATATGACTGGCAGCACCAACAGAAAATCTTTTGGCAGGGATGCTGAGGATGCCATAGCTTAAAATACTCTTTTTCTTTCTCTCCAGGGCCCAAACTACTTTGGTTGTCAGGTTTTTCAGGCACATTAATTTGCAAGATCTAAGCATGCACACATAAAATCTTTAAATCTTTAGTACAATGTGTGTGTGTAAATGCACTGAGTGGCCAGATTATTATGACCACCCCATCAGTACTTCGTTGGGCCACAAGATGACTCCACGAGATGACTTCGTTGGGCCGCCTCGTGACTCCACGAGATGTTGAAAGGTGATGCGAGGAATCTTACACTGCACTGTTGCCCTTCTGTTGTCTTGTACCAGTCTTGCCACTCTCCGTTCTGCCCTAACATTGACTGGTCGCTGACGGCCACAATTCGCACGTTCAGACCCAGATTTTCGGCTGACAGTCCAGTCTTTAATCACTTTAACAACAGCTGCTCTTGAACATTTAACAAATTCTGCTGTTTTGCTGATACTCGCTCCATGGCTCCGAGCGCCAACAATCATCCCATGTTCAAAGGCTGTTAAATCGCGTTGTTTACCCATATCTTCAGAAAAAAAGCACTTCTACTGTCGTGTTAAACAACCTGCTTCCCTATTTATAATGGTCTGGCCCTCTAGCAACTTTAGCGCAAAATTATAGCTAATTATAGCTAATTTGCCTACAAACGTCAGGTGGTCATAATAATCTGGCCACTCACTGTATATACAGTATATATATACACACACACATATACACATATAATCACCTGCCACTTTATTAGGTACACCTTGCTAGTACCAGGTTGGACCCCCTTTTGCCTTCAGAACTGCCTTAATTCTTCATGGCATAGATTCAAAAAGGTGATGGAAACATTCCTTAGAGAGTTTGGTCCATATTGACAGGATTGCATCACACAGTTGCTGCAGATTTGTTGGCTGCACATCCATGATGCAAATCTCCTGTTCCACCACATCCCAAAGTTGCTCTATTGGATTGAGATCTGGTGACTGTGGAGGCCATTGGAGTACAGTGAACTCATTGTCATGTTCAAGAAACCAGTTTGAGATGATGTGAGCTTTGTGACTGGTCAGTGACATGGTGCATTATCCTGCTGGAAGTAGCCATCAGAAGATGGGTACACTGTAGTCATAAAGGGATGTACATGGTCAGCAACAATACTCAGGTAGGCCGAGGCATTTAAACGATGCTCAATTGGTACTAAGCGGCCCAAAGTGTGCCAAGAAAATATCCCCCACACCATTACATCACCACCACCAGCCTGAACCGTTGGAAGGCAGGATGGATCCATGCTTTCATGTTGTTATGCCAAATTCTGACCCTACCATCTGAATGTCGTTAGTGTATGCAGTTATACTTTATTTCATATGTCCTGTGCAATACTTATGGTTGACTTGCATGGATAAGGTCCAGCTTTCTCAGACGTAAAGTGACCAGAATATTAATTTCAACAAAACTCTTTCCATAAGATTTTATGTGCATTTAACATATTTTAGGTGTGTTATTTACCTGTAAAAACTGTAGTCATCTGCTGGGCCTCCCCTAAGACTGCAGCTTGGTACTGCCGTTTTGGATGTGATGTCAGCAACCCCAGTAGATTCAGAGCTGTCATTTAAGTGATACTCTATAGTATTCCTCTTCTCTCCTCCCCAGCTGTAAAAGGTTATGTAGGGAGGTGAAGGGTTGGAGATTCTGGCTTAAACAGATATTAATTAGACACTACCAAAAGAGGAGAGGGCTATGATGTACACGGAGGGAAGGGGCTGTGCTAGGGGATTGACAAGTTAAATGTGCAATAGTTAAAGTTAAAGGTGACGAGGTGCATTTAAAGGACAACTGCACCCATTCATTTCTAACAGAAAATCCATCTGCATGGTGGCCTAAAGAAGTCATTCAGAATAAGGTTTTCATATAGGAATGAATAGGACTGCTGTGCACACAGTGTGAAGAGGCTGTTTCAAGTTGGATAGCACATTGAAGTTTGCTGGATCAGGGCTAAAGGTAAGTATTTGGCATAGTGGGATGCATTTAGGAGAGTGAGGGAATTTATTAAAGAACAATTGTACAAATGTTCAGTTGTCCTTGACCCCTTTCCCTGTTTGAGTCCTTTTTGCAATTGTTTTGCATACATGTTAAAATGCACATTTTAGGCCCAAATAATTAAATATTTCATATGACAGCAGAGACCCTATAGAATGAACTTGTGGCAGTTGCAATTTTTTATGTCAAATGATATTAGTGCAACTGTTTGTCAAACCAAAATTTTCAGAGAAAACTAATTTAAATTCATTTAATGCACATAAACTCAATATAATACCCAATTGTTTGGTAAAATATAAAAGGTGAGGTTGTGCCAAGTATTTAGATACCAAACATGTCAAGCTTCTATAATGTGTACGCCTGTGAAAAAAATCAAAACATTAAAATCATAACAGAGCCCTACCACAGATCAGGACACCTTACTTACTGCCCAATAATAGCTGGGGATGCCCTCAGTTAATCATTCTCAGGCTCTGCCAAGGCCTGTATGTACTGTAGTCACCATAACATAATATATGTGTCCCCTTTTGCTGCATCCCCCCCCCCCCCCATAGAGCCAGGCATACATTGTTTCAGTATCTCCTCCCCTTTCTCTGATTGTGTTTTTAGAACTCCACCGCACTCTCATAGCTCATCCCCACTTGCAGCCCTGAGAGGGTGCAGAATCCACCTTGATAAACACCCTGATCTGGCAAAAACACGATGGGTGGATGGTAAAGATTCTTGCTTAATAAGCTTTACAGCATGAACTTTTTCATCAGTAGTTTTGTTCTAAAAGAACAAGAGTATCTTAGAAGACCCTATAAATTGAAAGGCCTCTTAAGCCATGGTATTATAGGATGATATTCCCTTTGTTGCTTGAGTGTATCTTCTAATTTCCATTTGTTCTGCAGAATTTAACATAGAACTTGACTTATTAATTCCACTTCTGGTTCTGACTCCTGTGTGGCTTCTCTTTGCTTCGCTTTCTTTGCTGGTTCACTGGGTGAATTCACTTCACAACTCCCCCGGATCATTGTTTCTGGTGATGGGTTCTTATCGAAATAAACGCTGTGACTTATTGTTACTTTGTCAGTCTTTGTGTTTAGGATTCCATATCCCTTACTTTGCTAAATATAGCCCACCAGAATATCTTCAGTGGCTGTGTTCTCCAACTTGGATCGCTTCTCCTTTGGAATATATGCGTAAGCTTTACATTCAAACACTCTGATGTGCCCTAGGCTAGGCTTCGATCCATGCCACATTTTAAATTGGGTGCTTTCAATGGCTTTGGATGGTAGTCTGTTCTGTACTGTAGGTATGTTGCAGTTATGACTGCTTCTCCCCAGTACTTCTTAGGTTGGTTGGCATCTGACAGCATGCTTCTGGCCATTTCTATAAGAGTGTGATTTTTCAGTTCCGCTACACCATTTTGTTAAGGAGTGTATGATGTGGTTGTCTGGTGTACTATACTTTGTTTCTTCAGGTATTATTCCACTTCCTTACTGATATATTCCCCTCCGTTGTTGGTGGACATAATTCCTGGTTTCCATTGGAATTTGTTGCTGGACATGGCTACTAAATCTTTAAGTTTTTCTGATGCTTCATTCTTGTCATCAGATAATGGTTGTGTACCTGGAATACTAATCAATGAAAGTCCGTAGATATCTGTTCCCGCCTGATGTGGGAGTTTTCATTGGTCCACACACGTCGATGTATATAAGCTCCATGGGGTGGGTGGTCTTTCTTTGGGTGGTCTGTGGACGTGGGGTACGTGTGGCCTTTGCTTCTGCACAGCATTTGCATGCCATGAGCATTTGGCAGGGCAGTACAGTTATATCTTCTGATAAGCCCCTCTTTATGATATCCTTATGGCTTCTTGGTTTTCGGTGCCATAGTCATCTGTGCCATAGAGGGATACATTTGTTGTGTGGATGAGTGACTGCCTTGACCTGTTCGTCTGCAGTGACGAGTCTGTATAGGTGTTCATCCAATTGTCCTTTTGCGAGGATTTGCTTATAGTTTTGAATTGTACATTCATAACCCCGGAACTGAACCGTGAGACCATTATTAGCAAGGGATTTCACTGATAGAAGCAGGGGTGTAACTAGAAATCCTAGGGCCCCAAAGCAAAAAGTTTTAAGG
>NW_017306780.1:633106-633666 GCF_000935625.1 Nanorana parkeri | reverse complement strand
ACCCCCCGCCCCCATTTTAATAGAAATACGCTGATCAGCACGTTTTTGAGCGTCTTTTGAAAATTGTGCGGAAACCACGGTGAAAAGCTTCCGCCCTGGTGTAAATGGTTCCTGAATGAGGCCTAACACTTTACTTTAATACTGCCACACCAATGAGAAGCTGAGGAAAGGGGATTATTAAAAAAATGATGGAACGCTAAACTGTAAATAAGCGATTTATGTTATAAATTGTTTTTGCGCTGTGTTGGTGTTTGTGTTGTGATAAAATGATACAGGCGTATATTTAATTACAACACAAGTGCTTCTGAGTTCTTCTCCCCATTGAGAAATTCATGAATTAACAGGAGGTGATGTAAATCACCTCCTGTTCCTTCATAACTGGGGACACATACTACTATGTTACAGTAGAATGGCATCATGGCACACTCACAAACCAGCATGTAAAACAACTTGTCTCACCACTAAGGACAATGACAGAGGTTTGGATACACGTCTTCTGCAAAGGATGTGTAAGCCGCATTGCCGCGCCAAGGCACCTCTTATAGTGCGGTCCTAACTCT
>NW_017306780.1:587478-632929 GCF_000935625.1 Nanorana parkeri | reverse complement strand
GGAGCCGCTGTCCTCCTGTCAGTTTCAGGACGGCAGCGGCTCCTCCGCCGTCCATTTTTTTCCGGATCTCCGCTGCCTCAGGCCATACAAGCGGGGGAGAGCAGCGGGGATCCGGGCCCCCCCAGTGCCGCGGGCCCCATAGCGACTGCATCGGTCGCTATGGTGGTAGTTCTGCCACTGGATAGAAGGCTTCCTTCTAGGTCTGGAACATACAGTACATTTTTAATGAGGCTACTCTGCTTGGCCCCCTGAAGGTGTGATACAGTTCAAGAATGCTTGACCATTACCTTCTGCAGTAATACTTTTCCCATTTGCTAGGAAAACTTTGTCCTTTGCACTGAAATCCGTTTCTGTAAAAAAGGTCTCATCACTAGTCATGTGACTTGTTCCACCTGAGTCAATAAACCATCCGCGTGGTATACTGAGTCACTTTAAAAGTAGCTCTCCATGATGTGCCTGCAGTTCCCTTTGTGATTGCTTTAGCTCTTTCTTTTGTAGGTACCTCTTGCTTTCGCTGCTCAGCTTTCCAGATTGAACATTCTTTTTTCAGGTGACCAGTCCGCTCTGCTTTCTTTGTTTTGCTTTGCGCTCTCATGCACCTTTAGCGCTATCTCCTTTTCGACATTGTGCATATTTTCTTTCCTTCTTCATATTCATCGATTCATTTTTCTTTGGCGTATTTTAGTGTTAGTTCCTGACTCTGGAAGGCTGCATAGCAGTAATGCCACCACATGGTTATCTTTAATTTCCCCTCCAATTGCACATAGTTGTTCTAGGATTTCCAGCATGGCATTCACATGCTGGCGTATTTCCTGGCCTCTTTCTAGCCTCATCTTATATAGCTTGCATAGCAGATATAGTTTACTGTTTAGGTTTGAACGCCTATTCAGTTTCTGTAATGCAATCCACAAACCTTTGCTCTGACAGCATGCGTCCACAGCTAGTCCTGACAACATTATATCAGAATACAGGTATACAGCATCAAAAAGGAAACCTATAAATCATAGATAAGTAAGCATGCATAAAAAAACAAACTTACAGACTAGCTTTGCACCACCACGCCATCTAGTGCCCAAATGACAATACTACATCTCTGAAAGTCAGCAATTCAATCAGTATCCTAAATTGTTTTTTACTGGCTCCCGCATTTGACATTTGTCCACCTTTGAATTAGCTCATCTTTCACAGTGTACATAATGATGCCTATTCCCCAGTATCAAAATTCATGGTATCAGTTTAGCTGAATTTGATTTATTGTTCTTTTCTGAGTGCTGCATATGAGTCGCGATGTGCTATTTTTTGTGTTAAATCAACGATTTTGCCATGTTTCGATCTTGAGAGCACAACACAATCTTTTTCTTAATTGTAACAAAAGTCAGCTTTTCAATATTTCAATATTTTTTAAACTGCCAAAAGCTCCAGTGCTACTTTCTGGCAATAATAGTGACTCTCTGAATGTTCTGTGAACTATAGAGGGCACCCCCAAAAACCTCCCTTCCTATTACGGTGATTAGATTTTCCCATGTTTCAGTCCACTAAGGGACCTTAATCATAGCAGTAAAATCACAAAAATAAGAGCAATAAATACAAATACATAAGTGGGTGTTTGAGAAGGTAGAGCGGATTTATTCTTGCATTGTGTACTTCTAATACAAACTTTATTTTTTATCTGTCTGGATTTTTTTATTTTATGATTATCAGAGGCATCAGTCAGTAACCAATTATTATTATTATTATTATGCATGATTTATATGGCACCAACAGTTTGTGCTGCGCTTTACAATATAAGGAAGACATTACAATCACAATACAATACAAGACAAGATGGTAAGGAGGGCCTTGCCCGTGAGGGCTTACAATCTAAAAGATAGCCACTTTGGTCTGTGTAAGAAATCCCTCTTGTCTCCAGCAGATGTCTTCAGTACAAGTAAGCAAACTACTGATATATCAATCCATCAAACATGGTTTGAGGTACAGATGTAAGTGTTTTTCAATGACTATACAATTAAATAAATGGATATAATCGATATATGTCTGCAATATAACCCTTAACGCCTAAACTTTACTGTTTACGCCTTACATTCAAAGACATTCAAATTTACATTTACCTAAACACTTAAATAATAAGTTTCAAATAAAAAATAGTTGCAATTAGTTTAAAACCCAGCAAATCAGTGTACTGCAAACTTTTCTTCCCCTGATGGTTTACATAAAAGCAACTGTCACACGCCAGAAAAATATAAAAAAAAGTCCCTGCAGGTGACACTCATGGAGGCATGGTGGGGGTAGCACTGAGGAAATAGTGGACACACAGGACACTCCGTCTTCAATGCTTGTTCAGCACTGTGTATGTTCATCCCCCAAACTGCACAGTGCTATTTGTTGTTATGGTACAGACGACCTCCGCCAGTCCCCAGCATGATTCTTCAGCTGCTATAGCTCTGCAGGAGAGTGAATATCAAAGCATGCTGGACAGAAAGCTAATCTGTAAAAAAATCATGATTGCATGTGTTCCTAAATTGTGTCTCTCCAGATCAGACAGATCTACAGCAAAATATTCAGGCAAATCAGAAATTCATGCATTGACAATGTTTTGATTGGTTCATTACAATTCTTCTTTCAGTTGCAGATGGAATCTGGTGGGGTGAGTTACCCACTAACTTATAATGTAACGTAAACGTCAAGATCTTCACGCCACTGTTTCTTAATTCTTTCCTGCCTATGTAAGACTTTTACTTCTGCTGCTGCAAAATAGATGCCCCCCGCTGTTTACTTCCTGTAGCAGCAGGTAGTGGAGTTCCATCATGCCACAGGAGCATGCACATGGGATCTAAAGTCCTTCAGGACATATACATTCTTAGGTGCCCATTCATACTAGCCGGTTGTGTTAAAGTGAAGTAAGATATGTGTTATACTGCAACATGCGGCAATGTGTTACACAAAGTGCAGTGCATTGTGGTGTCATTCATTTTAAATAGCATCCTAATGCACCTAGGCAACAAAAGCACAAGAAACGTGTGCATTGTAGCACAGTGCAATGCACAGATTTGTACTTTGTAGTCCACCATTAAAATAATAGTCGCTTTTTCCATCTATTAAGATGCACTGCCAGACCATTCAAAATGACCAGTTGACTGTATTGCAGTGTGCATTAACACACAGAAATGTATTAGGTTAATGTAATGCATAGTGTGAATGAAGCCTACCTAAAAAACACTCTAGATTTCGTCAAACAATGAATATGACTTCAGCACAGAATCACGTTCCAAAGGCAACTATGTGCAAATCAGAATTTAGCAGATCAGGGAGGGCAGATAAATGGCATATCATCGGTAGTGTATAGATTTTAATGAACAAATACCATATTTGTTCTGCAGATTTGTAGATTCTTCCACAAGTAACTATCAATATATTGCATAGTGTTGCCACCATTGCTGCTAAACTAATGCTCTATGCATAATGAATGTAGCATTTCATAAATGTTAATAGGATGCATCATCCAAGTTTGATTTTAAAATCATTCAGTTGTTACATCTCTTATGTTTTAATGCTTATTTTAGTAAAAGTGTGTGTCATATCGGCATGGGCTGTTTTCACCTAGTTTAACACCTATTCAGGACCTCCGGAATTTAGAGGCAAATATTATCTCAACTGGTGGCATTGTGCAATACATGTTTGATGCGGGAGATTAATCCCCAACAATGTTTTTTTCAAATGAATAACAGCCTTTGTTAAGACCTGAAAAAGAGCCTTAAAATACCATCAACCAGCTCACAATACCGTCAGCTATCGCATAATACCATCAGTTTTCTCTGGATTGTAAGCTCTTTCAAGCAGAGACTCCATCTCACACTGGGTAGGAGGTCTGTATTTGTAAAATACATTTTAATCAGCATTTTCCTTGGAGCTATGCTACTTGCTTTGTAATCAAGTAAAAATATTTACTTTTAATTACCGAGATATACTTACACTTCCAGTTAGGGCCTATTCAGACCACAAAGCATGTGTTGGCATGGGCTGACACACTTTTTTTCAATGTACTGCATTATGTTTTTACATGCACTGAAATGCATTTTTTGTATGTATTGTAGTGCTTTCTTTCACTTAAAAACTCTTTACTCAAAGGAGTCTTCATTTAAAGTAGTATTAAACTCTTAAACTTTTGTTCAATGATGAATCCAGATCAAAAAAATATACATTGCCTAACAAAGTAAATGTTTGCCCAAGTATTTACAGTCATCATGTTTCCAAACAGTTGGCTCCAACTCTCCCAGCTCAGCTTCACTAAACTTCATGTCCATAATTTAATTCAGGAAATAAGGACAAAAGATGGAAGTACTGCAAAACGTAAATATTGTTTTTGCCAATTTTTTTTAAAGAAAATAAAATAGCATAAATAGAATGGGAAAGTATATGGCCATCAGATTGTCGCTTTGCTTACATAGTTGTGGGGTCTTACGGAAGCAGTAGTGATTCTTCCATCTTTGATCATTCCAAACTTGGGCAACGATTGAGGAATAATAGGCTCAGTATTTTAGAGAACAGACCATGGACCGGAACCACTGGACCAGCATACCCTTTCTTTTTTTGTGGGTGATTAGGCATTTGGGCAACTGAACATATAATGCAGCCTTATTCCCAAAAAGGGTCTAAGCCAGTTAATGCACAACAACAGAAAGTGCTGTGTCTACAGAATTATCAAATGCACTTTGGGTATACTGGCAAACAAAATGTTGGATATTACACGCCAAATGACTATGTAAAGGAGAGGGACAGCTATATCTTTGCGGACTTGTTCCACCATAACCTTGAACACCCTCAATGGAGCTCTTCTAGGGAGAATATGTTTGCCCTAACAATCCAAAAGAAAATGGTGAGTACTTGAAGTCCCCTGCAGGCAAGATTTCCTGGCAGGGACAGATGGCATAGCTTTCAAATGTTATGGAACAGTTACATACAGGCGTTCGGGTGGCTGTAGAGCCACCCAATCGATGGCATGGATCTGCTTCATCAGCTCCTTTGGGGGTTCTAATAGACCCCTGATGTCTCCATAAAGAGGACCTGTCACTGTATATTTGCTATCACATAGGGGCTTGTTATCCCACTATGTGATAGCAATAAAGTTAAAAAAAGTTTGAAAAAAATAAAAGTCACAAATAAAAAAATGTAAAAAAAACAAAAAAAAAAGTCCCCCATCCCCATGTACACACAAATAGAAATGCAAGCATGTGTTGGGTGCGCCTATGTGCCAAAACAACAACAGATCACTGCAAACGTCGGAGTGCAAGCAATAATCCTAGGGCCATAAATCACTTTTAACAGTAACTTGATGAGCAGTTAATGTTTTTAAGGCATCACCTATGGCCAATCTTGGGTAATTTTTTTTTGAGAGTTCATGGGTGCACACAATTTTAAGGCTTGACATGTTTGGTATCTATGTACCCGACCCCATCTTTTATATTTTACCACAAAATTGGCTAAAAATAAATGTTTCATAACATAACATAGGGAAAACAATTTTTTTTTTCAGATTTTTCAGTACTTTTTTCTTTATATAGTAGCAAATTGAAAAATGCAGTGGTGATTAAATACCACCAAAAGAAAGCTCTATGTGTCCCCAAAAAAGTATATAAAATTCATATCAGCACAGCGTTGCATGACGAAATAAATGTCAGTCAAAGTACCTCAGCACTGAATACTGAAAAATGGCCTGTACAGGAAGGGGTTTTAACCAGTTGACATCCGCGGTGTTAAACCCCCTTCCCATCCAGGCCATTTTTCAGCATTCAGCGCTGCGGTACTTTGACTGACATTTATTCCGTCATGCAGCGCTTTACTGAAATGAATTTTATACCCTTTTTTGGGGACAGATAGAGCTTTCTTTTGGTGGTATTTATTCACCACTGGGGGTTTTATTTTTTTACTATATTAAGGAAAAATCACCGAAATTAAAAAAAAAAAACAGTTTCCCCTATATTAAATGATAAAACATTTATTATTACCCAATTTTTTGGTAAAATATAAAAGATGGGGTCACGTCGGGTAAAAAGACACTAAACATGTCAAGCCTTAAAATTGCGTGCGCGCGCGAAACCTCAAAAAACGATAATACCCAAAATTGGCCATAGGCGACGCTTTAAAAGCTGTTACCGCTCATCAGTTTAGTGTTATCAGTGATTGATGGCCCTAAAATGATTGCTCTCACTGCGACGTTCGCGGCGATATGTAACATGTGTAGCGCAATTGTAATTTTTGCGCGCTGGGGCACCGGACGCGTATTTACGTTTATAGGCGTGTAAAAGTGGGGGTAGCTGCTCTCCCTTTCCTATCCACACACACTGTATGAATGGATAGGGTATGGGTTGAAATTTAAAGAGTAACCACACCCTGTTTTTTATTTTTTTTTTATTTTCAATAAATAGTGTCTGAAATGAATAAGATTGGGATGCTGCTGTATGTAATCAAAGTGGTAACATTCGTCACCCTTACACTTCACGTGAGGCAATTTGCTGCCAGACCTGGGCCTTTCTTTTTTGTCCTTATACAAGCATTTAGTCCCCATTCACACGTTTGCGTCAAAAACATACAACGCGATTGCAGTGTCATTAACTGTTAATAGCACCCCAAATGCGGCTGCGAAAATGGGGCTTTTTTTCCATGCATTTTGATGCGAGTCGAACGTGCACAAACATGTGGGATGCTGACAGCTGAAAATGCTGCGTGAACTACTTCCCCGCATTTGTTGCACATGTGGCACCCTTTGAAATCAATGGGTGACGTGTGGCAAATGAGGGAAAAATGCATGCAAATGCGACCTGCATTCATGGAACACGAGGGTGTGATTGGGGACATGCAGTGCGAGGTAGAAGGAGGCACTTTAAGGGTATTATTTTTAATTCTTGGAGTTCAGTTTTAATATACTGTATCTAAACCGATGTGGCTTAAAACATTGGTCCTATTGAAGGAATTTAAAAACAATCTACACTTGAACTTATATTGGGTATTTGAAGTGAACACAGACCAGGATAAAATCTTCTTCTTTAGTATATCAGCCACAGAGAGTTTTATGTTTGTTTTACTTCTTAACAGATCTTACTGAACTGTTGATACACAAAACATTCAACAAGTGAGTGCACTTTTTATACCTGATCTGTTTGTAGCATTTGTTTATGTTTTATTTGTCAACAACACGTTTCACAGCACTTTATAGTATATAGATCAGATCACTTGCGGGAATTTGAACCCGATGCCAAAGCACTGTAAGTCAAGTATTCTAAACATGTAGATGGAATGAAAGTTAAACAAAGAGCTTTATTTCGATACACGCAAAAAAATTGAACTGTAAGGAAAAGTCATAGATAACTTTTTAGAATTGAAATGGTCAATTTTGATGTGATATCAGCCTGTTAGGCTGATATCACATCATCTGTTAGGCAGGAATTAGAAAAAGTCCTGGATTTACAAACCCTTCCTGCTGTCTCCTATATATATCTGCAGTGGGTATCACTTCAAAGCTGGATGGAAGCTGATGAGAGGTGCTCTGGGGATTTAGAGGGGTGGTGGGATAGGATGTCCCATGGTCGGATCCCCTCCCAGGCACTTTGCATAAATAAATAAGTCAGTTCAGTGTGTGCAAGGAGTGGAGGAGGTTACACAAGGGGGGGTGATCCAGCTGGCTCATCTGATCCCTGCAGTTCACAAGGAGAGAGCAGTGTGTGTCATGTTACACAGGAGAGAGGATCAGCCGCAGCACAGCTCCCAGTCAGTTGAGAATTACACCTTCCTAATGGGGACTTTTATGTGTGACTTCTTTACAACTCTCACAACTCAGTGAAGTTCACAAAGACAAGAAAGGAAACTACAACCAGAACAGCAACGGGATAGAACTTTCCAAAAACTTTTCTTTCTCTTTTTTTTCTATATTTTATTCCTTGGAAATATAAAAGCTGCAGCAATCTATTTATTTGCATCTCCCAGCCTCATTCCTGTAACCTGCTTGGCATCTACTGAACAGCTGTTATTGATCCACCTGGGTATATTAACCACCAGTCAGAATTCTGGATTCTGTTCCTTGGATTAAGATTGTGGATTATTTATTCTATTTATTTATTTATTATTCCTCTGGACAGCATGGAGGGGAAGGAAGTGTGGAAAGGTGCTGCTAGCCATGGTAGCGTCTTCTCTAGGAGTTGTAAGAACATCCCCTGTAGGACAGAGAACTGTGGGAAGTGCAGCAGGTTCCCTGCACTCTTGGGATGTGGGTTTGCCCTTGTATCAGTATTTTCTCTGCTTCTTAGTCTTCTGGTTTTGTGTAGAACTTCTGACCTGCAGTCCAGGGTTTCTGATTTAGAGAAGCTGCGATACACTCAGCTATCTGCCTTAGTCTCTGCAGACCAAATGGAGACAGCTATTTTGGGAAGAGTTGACCAACTGCTGGAAGAGGTCTGTACATATTTACTTATTACACCTTCCTGCTTACTCCAAATATTGAATGAAAAGCAGTGATATCTGCACATTACACACAACCTTCAGCGGGGGAATGCGCAAAACAAAGTTGATCCATCTATATTGTACCTTTCAAACTCAATGTTATTTCCGCTGTAATTATATCTGTTGCAGTGGCATTCATGCCTGAGGTGTTCTTAGTAAAAAAAAAAAAGTTTGATTTCAGTGTGAAAAGTTCTAAATGTAATGAATGCTGAAATGGTTACCATAGTAATTTTGGATGGCAGGAACTCCTGAACAGCTGCTGAGAAATGTGTCTCAGCAAGAACATGTCAGAAATTGTTTACCTGTGTTATTAGTTTAATGGTTTACAAGGAGTAACCTGTTGTAGTGATGTCTTTATCTACAGCATTCCTTTTAACACGTGTCTCCATTGTGGGTTTCATCAGCATTGCCCATTGTTCTGTACTAGGGGGCATTGACTCCTAGACTTCTTTTGGGACAGGCAATTGTAGATACTTACCATCCTTACTATATGGGATGTGGAACTCTTCCTTTTTTGTACAAACCAATGTATGGCATTCCAGATATTGGAGATCTACATGCTAAGCAAATGGCGGGACACACTGAGACCTCTAGTTCCTCAGTGGTTGGTAGAGCTTAAAGTAAAGATTCATGCCACCAGTGATGAGCTACATTGGTTTATGCAATCAAAATGGAAAGCCAAGCAAAATGCCATTGTTTTTAATGGTGGCTTTATATACAACTGACGTGTGCACTGAAAAATGTAGGACATTGTTGCATTTTATCACCGCACACAGAGTATTGCAATGTTCTATGACATTTAAAAAAAACCACAGTAGAATAATGCTGTTACAGAGCATCAAAATGCATTTTTGTGCAAATTGTGTCAACAAATGTGTTGTGATGTAAGTGAGCACTAACGTATTATAAGCATCATAACCAACAATAGCTGCTAAAAGAGCATCTGTCAAGTCAATTCTAATAATCATAATCACCTTATATTTTTTATAGGTCATAGTGCGTGATGTACTATGGAATGAGCAGGCTGTGATTTTTATAACATTTGTTCTATATGACTGTCAATTCAATATGGGAAGTTAATTTGGATAAATACATGCTCAAGCCATAAATTGTGAAGCAGTCAGTATCATCTGAAGTGTGAGTGACAAAGCAGAACCGTTTATTGCCACAAGACTGATTATGCAATAGGTCTGTAAAGTACAATGTCAGGAAAATGATGCCTCGGGGCTAATTTTTACTGAAGTTTATAAAAAAAAAATGTGTGTCAGTACTTACGTAGATTTAACAAGCTTTAGCATATAGCTAACAAACGTGTTTTAAAGTGACTCCAGAGCAAGGCTCTCCAGAAGCATGCTGGGGTATCTAGGATAATAAATAGTCCTCCATGGGGTGGGAGTATCGAAATGAATGCAGAATAGATGCTTAATTCAGTGTACTCATTCATTTGCATTTTTAGCGTCAATGCTGCCTAAAGCACAAAACATTTTTGCAGTAGATGTTTTCATCAACGCAAAGTGATGTTTCTACTCTTGTAAGCAGTCGTGGTATATGGGCATTTACAATATAAATATTGGACGCGTTCATTAAAATTTTGAGAGGTGTTGTTGACAGGCTAAAGAAAAGCTTAAAAGTGCTGCAAAATTACACTCATGTCTATGAGCCTTAATCACATATTCTTTGTTGCTTCAGAGATCTCCTCAATAACAGCCTAATTTTAAGGCAACGTATCATTAACATTGTTATGTGTATTCCATTCTGTTTGTACGGAATGCTATAGAGATCACTGCTCTTTTATTTTGTAGTAGGAGTACTATAAAACATACATATAAACAGTCTCTTCAGATGACTTATTACACACCACACAGGCACTTAAATAGAGATATAACTACTATGTATCTTTCACCTTTGTGCAGTATGTTATTTAAAAATGATAGGAATGGTGACCTCTTGTCTACGGTTCCTTTTGAAGTTATTTTTGGGACCAAAACCTACTGCTGCTCAAAACAGCAACATCTATGGGAATGGATCAGCCTTGTCACAGAGCCTTAGTGCCTACTACATCGTGATGCACTGCAGGAAAATGTGTACAGATCTCACCAGTGTAAAGTGAAACCCTAATGATGCTTTAAATTGCAAATCTCCTGCATAGCTACTTAAAGTGTATCTAAAGAGAAAACTTTTTTTTAAAGTTGTGGCGGTGGGGTTTAGAACTCTTGTCAGGTTTTTATGGGTGCCTGTGCCTCCACTAGAGAGGTTCACCCTCTCTATATGTCCTGGCGACCACTGTTACCAGAACAGACGTGAGAGAAAATCAATTTCGAGTTGTCACCAGAACTGTTTTTGAGTGTGAATCTTCCAATGGGGACACTTGACAACTGTCTAAAAACAGATTTCCTCTCACTCCCTGTTGCATCTATAGGGCGGGAAGTGAAGGGAAATATCCTAAATGGGACACAGATGACAAAAAAAGCCAATCCCTACTTTATTCGATATGAAAAAATAAACATTTTGGCTTTAGATATACTTTAATATTGTTACATTAATAGTTCATTGTGTAAAATGCCATAGATTTCAATTCATGTGTCTTCCTATGTTGACACATGAACCACATCTTGAGGAGAAAGGTTTATTTCTGATAGTGGTTGTTCCTCTGGGATAATGCGGGTGCAGGGAGTATCTGTTGAATTCATATAAATGTAGACATGTACTTTCATGTGATTATTGTTTGCATGTCTGAGCATTAATCAGTTAATAACAGAATCCTTGTAGTATAATAATAATAATAATAGGATGGAAGTGTTATTGTGTATGCATGTCCCATTGCCAACTAATGCCTGTGACTAGTTCAAACCTCTTGGGTGACCTCCTAGTTAATATAACATTCAAAAAGTCAGACGATTGCCACATTTTTCCTATGCATACTCCCTTATGTGGCCAGTATGTTGTCTCTTCTACATCCTGACACAGGATTGTCACCAGCGTTAGAGATTTCAGCTGTCTGACATTTTACTGCTCAAGGTGTCTTGAGCTTTGGGATTTGGGATTTTATTTGAATTGTAGAAACTGAAGTTAACAATGACTCCAACTTAATACAGTTTGTCTTATGATAAATGTTACATTATGAAAATGTTTCTAGCCCCCACAGACTTGGCACTGTAAGTCCAGTATTTAAGATTTAATGTGACTGCACATTGTCATGTAGCTGAAGTGCATTTATCCAAGATCAACCTTGGCAGATGAATTCTGGAATAAAAAATATCAGCTTAAACTTTTCTTCTGCTATGCCATTTTGATTGCAGAGCAAACGCTTATGCTGCTTTATCAGTCTATAGGGTATAGCTCAGATAATATGTGCAAAGAAAAATCTAATTTATTTATTCATTATTTAAATAAACAGTCTTTAAACAGCTGGCAACATAAGCCTGTGTAAGGCCAACCATATAAATGCATTTTAGGCTGCTTATCTCATGGCGATAAGCAATGACGTTGGCTCAGAAAAATCCATTCTTGCCGATTGTATTTTCATAGAAAGCTCAGCCAGGGCAAGAATGGCAAGGTAGAGTAGACATTGTTTATATGTTATTGCCCATCCTGACTGCAACAGCAAGGTGAGGTGAACTTTATCTTATGTCTGTAGGAACCTTCAGAGGCATGGGTGTTTGACCGTGTTTTGCAAACAACCATATACAATTTACTAATTAAAGTGAAATCACTCTATTAAATGATAGGTAATTATTACCTGTTAGCAAAGATATATTACAAATTAAAATGATCAGCCTTTGTATTTAGGAATATATTGACCTTAGCAATAAAAAAAAAGGTAATGTAAGGTCCATTCGCAGTTAACCGTGAAAACACTTGGGAAAGTGTATGCAGAATTATTGACCATTGCAAGCGACAGGACCATGTCTTTGGAGAGACACCTTTTTGCCATTATGAAAGTACACCTGACAACCAAAGGTTTGTTGGTTGCAAGCACACAGTTGTAAATGGACACTTACAGGCCTATTCACTAAAGGGTGAAGGGTTTGGAGAAGGCAGGAGAAGGGAACAATCTAGGACAACATCGCTGAACTGGAAGGTGAGAATTGGAGAATTTTTCCAAATCATCTATTTTGTCCTAGATTATTCCCTTCTCCTGCCTTCTCCTAACTCTTCACCCTTTAGTGAATAACCCTGTTAGATTTGGATTGATACCACACCAATCTAACTGTGTTGCTCTGTCTATATTGGTTTCTATATTGTGTGACCATTTGGAACAGGTCACTTTATGCTTGTGTTTTTCTTAAAGTATATCTAAAGCCAAGTTTTTTTTTTTTTACAGTAGGGAATGATTAAAATCCTTGTCAAGTTTTCTTTTGTGTTGTTTAACATATTGAGGAGAATTAAAGTGACACTAAACTCAAGGTTACATCTTAAAAATGCATTCATGTACCCTAACTATTGATGTAAATGTATCTTATGCGCAGCTATAGACCCTCAAATGATCTCTAAATTGGTGCTGGAACTGTCCTTCCTTCTGGAGGGTGGCTACTTTTTTTCTCCATGGTCCCTGTGTGTGTTGTAAAGTAGCCACCGCTCCAAGCTCACTCTCGTGATGGACTACAATATCAATACAAATTAGTAAACTAAACATGAGATTGAAGTTCATCACAGGAACGAGCATGAGGCGGTGGCAACTTTATAACACACACACACAGAGCATGGGAAACAAAAGTAGCCACACTGCAGAAAGAAGGACAGTGTCAGCACCAATTCAGAGATGATTTGAGGATTGGAGTGATGCTCAAATAAGGTACAATTATGTTAATAGTTTTTTTTATATTATTCAAATTTTATTAAAAGTTTTCAATAACAAAAATAGAAAACAATCCTTACCAACAGATAATTGGAATAGTAGGCAATACAGGTTACACAGTCAGGCTAAGTACAAGAGGCGTACAATTTACCGCAACAGGTGTCAAGAACTCCAGATCTACTTGGGCGATCATGTAGAGAATGAGCTAATTCTTCCATTTGTCTTAAATGATCAAGTTTGATAAACCACTCTTAAATTGAGGGGCTAACTGGAGTATTCTAATGTTTTGGAATGAGGGACTTTGCTGCAATAAGCATATGCAACAATAAAGATGGTTTGTAGGAGAGTATCGGCAATGTGGAACAATGATGTTAATAGTTAAGGAACTTGAATGCATTTTAAGATTTAACTCATGAATTTATCGGTCTATTCTATTCACTAAGCTGCCGTAGGCAGCCGAGTGAATGACCGACCTGAAGTGAAGTGAGCCGAACCCTGTTCGGCTATTCACTTCAGGCTGGTACGACTGATTTCAGCCGTATATCGGCTGAAATCAGTCGTACATCGGCTTGCTTCGCATGGCTTCAGGTCAACCGAACATGCTCAGCATGTTCGGCTGACCCGAAGTGCAGAAGGAGTTCGACTCAGCCGATCCAACATATGGATCGGCTGAGCCAAACCTCCGGCAGGCTACTCACTGCTGTTCGGCCTATTCTTATAGATGCCGAACAGCAGTGGGTGAATAGCCGAATGCCGCTGAGCGGCATTCGGCTTGGCTGTTCTGCTCGGTCCCTCAGAGGGACCGAGCAGAACAGAAAAATAGTTAAAAAAGTAAAAAAAAAGTAAATAGAAAACGATTGTGCAGGGCTAGCAGTGACAGCTAGCTCTGCCCAACAGTTTTCTATTGTTCTGCTGCCGTAAAAAAAAAAAAAGAAAAAAAAATCTCCTGGCGTTCTGGGAGCCTCCCGCTCCCGGCCGCCCAGGAGAGAAACACTGATTTTTCTTTTTTTTCTTGATTCTGACACGGAGCCGTGTCAGAATATAAAAATAAATAAATCCATTTTGCCCATTGGAATGCATTGCTAGATTCCTATTGGCTATTTCAATTTGCAATAGCCAATAGTAAACTAGCATGGTACCCGCCCTCTGCTGATGGACCTGATGGAGAACTGCAGCAGAGGGCGGGGTACAATGTTAGTTTACTATTGGCTATTGCAAATTGAAATAGCCAATAGGAATCTAGCAATGCATTCCAATGGGCATTTTTTTTTCTATTCTGACACAGCTCCGTGTCAGAATAATAAAAAAAAAGAAACAGCAGTGTTTCCCTCCTTGGCAGCCAGGAGCGGGAGACTGCCGGAGCGCCAGGGAGAGTTTGCTGTTTGGAGATAAGTGTCCCTGGCAGGTAACCAGGGATGCTGATCTCTCTGCAAATGGCCGGAGCCAGCCGTAAGATCAGCCGAAGCTATGGCTAGATCCTTCGGCAGCTTAGTGAATAGACCCCTTAGTGTCACTTTAATTATGACTTCCTATCTCAGAACCACAACAGGAAATAGGGAGATCTCTAAAACATAGAAAATCCAGCTATCATTTGGACAAGTGCTACAAGATTTCCTTTTTATTTCTGTTTCAGTGACAATTCTGGATAGACTAGGGAATGAATAAACCCCTGTAAGTTTTTTTTTGCCATCTGTGTCCCATTGGGGTGATTTCCCTTTATTTCCTCTCATGTGGATATAAAAGGAAGTGAGAGATCACCCCTCAAAATAAGGAAATCCTCCAGTTATCAATGGAGCAAGTGCCTCTGTTGGAAGATGTACCTGCTATTCCTGTTCCCTTACAAGTGAAAGCTTTCACTTTTCTCTCATTTTGGTTCCTGTGACAGCAGTCACCAAAGCAAATAGAGAAGGTGAATCTCCCCAGTGGAGATGCAGAGAACAATGAATACCTGGCAGGATCCCTAGACTCTATCCAACATGAATACAAATGTTGACCTTAGATTTACCTTAAAGGGCCAAGAACTTGACCCTTGCAGTGCGGGGGTACCAAGGGTTAATAAAAATTTGCCCGGGAGTTCTGCTTCAAGTTCTGTTATGTTCAGCCATATCACCTTTCCAGTATTCAGCCAGCACTGTTTGAAGGGATTTCCAAGGGAAAATTCTGTATAGCACCAGTTGGAGTCAATGCTAAGCTCAAAGTAGGATCTTCTGTATACTATAAACATTTTCCCTGAATGACTAAGGAGGTTATTAACTATAGGATGAAGAGTTTGGAGAAGGCAGGGGAAGTTAACAATCTAGGACAGGGGCGCCCATTAGGTCGATCGCGATCTACCAGTTGATCGCACAGCTAACACTGGTAGATCGCGATCATAAGTCGGCTTGTTGTCCCACCCACGGCTTTAGTGCGGCTGAACGCTGCAGGCGAGGAGGGCCAGGCTCTACACTGGAAAAAAAACTGTACCTCATCACTGTCTTCCCTGTCCAATCATTTGGCTGGGCATCACTCTGGCAACCAGGAAGCAGCTGAGTGGAACGCACATAGTGGAAGAGCGGGAACCACAGAGCAGAAGTGGGAGAAGAATAGTGATCGCAGAGAGGAGACAGGTAGCTGTTTAAAGCTGATGGTGTTTTCATGTACCCAGCCTGAGATGGATTTGTATTATTATTATGAACTATAATGCAAATATATCAGTGTAGCTATAACAACATATGTGTTATTATCAGCATGATAGGCGGAGCAGTCAGTTTGCAGCTAGCATTGTACTGGTTGAGAGATAGGAAGAAAAGGCTGGTTGCTATAGGAAACACCACAAGCCCCTCCTACCTAGACCACTCCTTTAATATGGTCCTTGTCTTGTATGGAGAGTATGGAGTCAGTAGAAACTCAGAGGTCAGTTTACTGAAGCATAATAGATGCCGTCTTTTGCACCCTTTCATAACCCCCCGCTGTACTTAGCTGCAAGGATGACTATCGCCCGCCACCCAATTCAGCCCATAAAACTGTACTGACACTTAAAAACTTCACTACACAGCCCTGGATGTTGTACAGCACCATAATGCTTGCAATGGTGTGCTATAATTGGTCGGTGTGACTACCCTGACCAGTGAGAATCTCTTCTCAGTCATTCGTGCACACCACAGCAAGCTTGACGTTTCTACACAGCCTCTGACTGTGCATGAAGTTTTCAAGTTTTGGGACCTTTACATTAGCAGGCGATGGATCCAACCAATAAGCACTTTGGACCATCATTTAATGTAGAGGTGCCCATTAGACAACCAGGAGAGAGAGCAAGGAGAGACAGCCAGGAGGATGAGCAAGGAAATACAGCCAGGAGAGAGAGCGAGGAGAAAGCCAGCAGAGGGAGAGAGAGGAGAGAGCCAGGAGAGAGAGCGAGGAGAGAGCCAGGAGAGAGAAAGCCAGGAGAGAGCCAGGAGAGAGAGAGAGAGAGCCAGGAGAGAGCCAGGAGAGAGAGAGAGCGAGGAGAGAGCGAGCCAGGAGAGAGAGTGAGGAGAGAGCCAGAAGAGAGAAAGCGAGGAGAGTAGATCTCATTCAGCTTGGTAGATCTCATTCAGCTTGTCATTTGAAAAGTACATCTTAACACCAAAAATTGTGGGCACCCCTGATCTAGGACAACATAGCAGATTTGGAAAAATTCTCCAATTCAGCACACTTTTCAGTTCAGCTATCTTCTCCTAGATTGCTTACTTATCCTGCCTTCTCCAAACTCTTTACCCTTTAGTGAATAACCCCATAAATGAAGCATATTTGGAACTCAGTTCTAATAAAAAGTGGGTGAACATAGGATACTGGCATACAAGCTGGAAAATTGTTGCAGCAGCAGAACATTAGATACTTAGTATAATCCCTAGTAATTTGCTGGCTTTCTAAATGACTTGCTTCTAAATATGAGCTGACCTAATTCATAGAAATCTATGTATCTTTGTAATGATAGGTTTCCTCTAACAGCCTCAGATTCAGAGAGAATCTCTCCCCTTCAGCTAATACCAGGCAATGATAGTGCCGATTATTAAATATTTTACTCATAAAACTGTTAAATCTAAGTGCTTCTCCTGAGTCCTCTTCTATTCGTTTTATTTTTACAGCTTGTTACTGCAAATCTGTAAATGTTTCCTCAACAATCCCAGCAAATGTTAAGGTGAAGAATGTCTCTGAGCAAGTGTCGGCTGAGAAGTTTTCTTTTCCGGTCTGGCCATGCATCATTGGTGTAGGGTTGCTGACAGGTGCCACTGCAATGTGTTTGGTAGTTGAGTACATCGATGTGACTCACAATTGCTCGCTATTTGCTTACAGGCCGAACACAGATGTAAAAATAGGATAAAAGCTCCTACAGGGCATGAGCCAATATATTGTCCCTGGTGCATGTTGAGCAAGCTGTGAATGATATTCTTTTATTAAAACAATTTAATTCTTCAAAGGGATTCCCTAAGGAATTATTTATCCTATTTGATCAATTAGCCATCGAAAAATTCCTAAAGGATTTTTAGAAAATAGGAACTTCTACATATAATTGGATGTTTCACTGGACTATGTGAACATTTTACTCTTGACTTACTGAAGGCAAATAGGATGGTAACTTTGCAAGGGAATTTTCCCCTAGTATAGTGAATATGGTGAAAATTCATATTGTACAGAATGTCCAAATTATGTGCAATGAAAATAACAAAATATGTTTTAGTTTGCACATGATTGGATGATGGAAGTCAGCAGACATTCACCTCAAGCCAAGTAAATTGCCCTTTTTTCAGTATTTGTCAGGTGTTATTTGTATAATGAATATATAATAGTCTAAAGGTGTTTATACACTTTGTATGGTTTCCATTCAGTTCTTCGACTTTGTGTCTGTAAGGACGGCCCATAATGGTCAATATATCCATAAACACAACCTGCGGCACTAGCCGATGGCTCACTTTTTAGGTCTACAGAGGGATGCGGGGTGGGCCTGCCGGTAGTCCTGATGCTGGTCTATCAGTTTTCTAAACTAGTATACAAAAAGATGAATGCAGTGTACTCCAAACAGCTTTAAGTCCCTATTCAGACTTTTGCGTTCCATGAACGTGTCATGTGTCGCGCTTGCAGTGCCATTACGTGTTAATGGCACCCCAAACGCACCTGGCAAATTGCCCCTTTTCCCGCATATGGAAAAATGAAAGTGCACACAAACATGCAGTGAAAAAACCGCATGATGAGCTACTTTCCCACATTTGTCATATGTGCAGCACCCATTGAAATCAATGGGCGACATGCGGCAAACGTTGGGAAAAATGTACGCGAACACGCACAAATCCACGTGAATGCAGCATAGCTTCCCAGTACGCCAAAGTTTGAATGGGGCCTTAACCTGGTAGAGGCCAGTGTCTCTGTGTTTAAAAACGGATGGCTATGCTATCAAAAATCTTCAAACAGTATTATTATTATATTTATTATATATTATTTATATAGCGCCAACAGTTTGCGCAGCACTTTACAATATAAGGAAGACATTACAATCACAATACAATTCAAGAGAAGATTGTAAGGAGGGCCCTGCCCCTGAGGGCTTACCATCTAAAAGGGAGGAGGAAGTGATACATGAGGAGGTAGGTGTCACCAGCACATCGTATGTTTCTTTAGAGCTTTGTTAGTCACAAGCAGGCAACATTTTCGAGCCCATATACTTGCTTCTTCATCAGGTAATGATACTATACACATAGGTGTATAGTATCATTGCAAGGTTTAAGTACTCTGTTGTCTAGGGAGCTAAAATAACAGAGTTATACTCACCGGAACCATGATCCTGGCTGGCTCCTAGACTAGTCCCTTCAGCCTGTCTCCTCCGCTCCAATGATGGAATGTCCCTCGGCGTCCTCACATCCTATACACTATATAAGACGTGATGAATCACGGGACCTTACACTGCTGGTGCATGGCAAAGGACAGGCTGAAGGGACCAGACTAACAGCCAGCCGGGTCTGCAGTTGGGGTAAGTATAACTCTGTTATTTTAGCTCCCTAGACAAAATCAACACTTAACCCTTGCAGTGCAGGGGTAGCCCCACTGCAGGGGTTTAGATTTTATTTGCCTGGAGTTCTTCTTTAAGTGATGCTCTTTGTTGGATTACCTACGTTGTTTAAGAGGCAAGCTTATGGGATTCCTTAGATCTCTTTGGCAGGCTTTATACACTGTTTCTGAACACATTCCTGTTCTCAGAAATGATAAGGAGCACTTTTACAAGGTGGGCATTTAATGTTTTTGAATAGAAGAATGCTTGCAAAATGGGTTAAATGAAGCAATGTTAATAAATGCCCACACTTTTACAAAATAGTTTTCTGACCAATACAAAAAAACTATTTATTGGGCATAAGCTGGCTGCACACTGGGATGTTAGAAACAATAGCAAGTAGTTGTTACAGAACAACAGCAGGCAGTGCTGGAAAACAGCCTTGATGACCACTGTTAAGAAAAGGCAACTTTTTACACTGTCCTTGAAAGATGACAGCTGTGCGGCCTGTGTGTTTATGTGCTGTCTGCATGCACATGGCCATAATGCATCTGACTTGGCCTTCTCTGTGTGTGGCTAGGACAGGCAGTGATCCTGTGGGTTTGGCTTGTGTGTGGCCCCCTTAAGATTACCAGGTTTTGTCACTTGCAGTGATTGATGTTCTTGTCTCAATACATTAGTACCCTAGTAGTGACCTTCACATTCAGAATTCACAATGATAATCATTTTACAAATAAGGAATTGCACAACTGCATACATCTGTGGATATCATTACACTTAACGCATATGTAAAAACCAATATAGACAGACAATAGACGAATTTAGCAAACACCCAAAAGTAGGGCACTGTTATATTGCCTTACAAGTGTGAAATGCCTGTTGTTCATTAAAAAGGATATCATATGCATGTCTTTAGCATCAAGCCTGTGATCTAAAATAGGTATATGTGATTTTAGTTTAGTGAGCCCTACTGTAGATTTGCAGTGGTTAGGGCAGCTGATATACAGCACTGTGGCCTTGGTCTTACCTAAGTCAGACCACAGTTCTGTATGAGTAGAGTTTGCGTTTACATAGTTTCGGTTTCTTCCTGATGCTCCAAACCCTTCCACGATCCAAATAAATACTGGTATTTTAACTGGATTTGAAGCAAAGTGGTCTTTGACTCTGTTTGGAAATTTAGATGGTTAGCTCCACTAAGACAAGTACTGTGTGACTGAAGAAGTGTTCTGATTGGTCACGTTTCATTAGTCTGAGCAATGTGCAATTCAACAAAGCTGATAATTAGGTTGAAATGCTTTATTCATGTTTTGCCGAGAAAAGGTAACAAGAATTAATTTGAGTTATTTACCTAATACTGAAGATATTGTTCACTTAAGCTTGGGATACACTGCTATAATTTCAGAACGTTCGATCTTGCCATCATTGAGTACACTAATTTCCTATGAAAGCCCTTAAAAACTTCACCCAGTCCTGCTAGTGGAATGTTTTCCAAGACATATTAAACAGGTTTCTTTGTGCCTAGCACATGCGCATTACAATACGTGTGATTTTTCTCATTGAGATCCACATTCATGATTTAGATAAGATAAAAGAAAAGTTTCCATCCTGCCCCCCTCGATTTTCCTTGTCAATTCATCAAAACAAACATTGATTACACCCCACTGAAAATCAAACAAATGCACCGAAAATGAAAATTTGTAAATACATTTCTACTGATGTATGGACAGCTTTAGCAAAGTTAAAGTGACCCTAAACTCAGTAGTTAAAGCTTAAAAATGCATTTACGTACTTTAACTATTAACACAAATATAGCTTATTTGTGCATCACTTGGCTGCAAATCCTCAAATCATCTCTGAATTCATGCTGACACTGTCCTTCCTTCTGGAGGGTGGCTACTTTTGTCCCCCATGGTCCCTGTGTGTTTTGTAAAGTAGCCACCGCTCCAAGCTCACTCCCATGATGGACTACAATCTCATGTTTAGTTTGGTCATTTGTATTGATATTATAGTCCACCACGGGAGTGTGTTTGAAGTGGTTATTTTCCCACTTCTATATACTTATAGCCAGTGGCGTAACAACCAGGGGGGCAGGGGGGGGAACTTGCCCCGGGCGCAGGACTGAGGGTGGGCGCCGTCACGACCCCCGGTAAACAAAGCCATGGCTCCCTCTCTCTGACACGATCACCCGGCTGTCATCGGGCGGCCGCTCGCTCTTCCGAGGCCACTGCGAGCGGCCCTCTACTGTGTTGTTCTGCCCCGGGCGCCAATAACTCTGGTTACGCCACTGCTTATAGCAGACCTCTAGGAGCAGTGTCATTGTCTTTTCCAGTACAGCTGGATTACATAGCATCAATGAATACCATTCCAGTAACAAAAAGGAATACTATACTATGGCTGAAGAAGTGGTACCCCTGCTTCCGGGACGCATGTCAGAAAATAACTGCTTGGAATTGTTGTCTAAAAGGTAGCTGCAAATAATTAAACAGTAACTTACTGATGACCCTTGCCTTTAACTCGTCCTTCCCTAAAGCAATACATTTGAGGAAACATGAAGGCTTCACTTTTTTGTTTTATCTAAAAGCAAAAGAAAATTGTAAATATTTCTGAGCATATTCAAATATGATATAAAATATTTTTTTATGAAGATCACTATAAAAATAGACAATAAAGAATGTTATGTTCCCTAATATGTTTTGTAAATCTTTCTCCACTTCTGTTTTCTCCTCCACCTTTAATTTAAACTGTTGTATAATTAAAGGAAGCAATACCCACAAAACCACTTAGTTTAATATGTCATATGGTAAGTCAGAATGTAGACTTTGTATTTGCGAGGCACGGGCAGAATCGTGGCAGGAAACCGGCCGGCGTGACTGGGGTGCCAATTGAAAATCATGGCACCGCGAGCGCGATCGGCGGTGGTAGGCGATTCTGTGATTCTGGCGTCCATCCGCACGGTATTGTACATGATTGTCGCGCTGTCACCGATCGCCATAGTGTGAACCTGGCCTAAAAGTTGAACCAGTTTAAAAATGAAATACAGGCACAAAAACATGTATTTAATAGATTCCTTTAACCCTAATGCTTTCTGTATGCCTGATACTAACCCACCCTGTAGCCCTAATGCTTCCTGTACCCCTGATGATATTAACCCACCCTGTAATCAGGGCCGGTGCTAGGATTCTTGCCTACACAGGCAAGGTGCATTTTTGGCATCACAGCCACAGGCATGACTCCTAGAGGCATGGGATTTGTAGTTTCACCCCAGCTGGAGTACGGAACTTGCCTATCATTGCATTACCCCGTAGAAATCCTTTGCCGAAAATCTGGGTCTGAACGTGCGAATTGTGGCCGTCGGCGACTAGTCAATGTTAGGGCAGAACGGAGAGTGGCAAGACTGGTACAATACAACAGAAGGGCAACAGTGCAGTGTCAGATTCCTCACATCACCTTTCAACATCTCGTGGAGTCATCTCGTGGCCCAACGAAGTAGTGATGGGGTGGTCATAATAATCTGGCCACTCAGTGTATATAGTATATATAAACCTCAATTTTTATATCTTGTATTATGTTCATCCATTTCATGCTCAGTTTAACAATGCGGGTGGAATCTTTAGCAGCAAAAAGAATCCTGCAGCTTTTTTATGGATTGGGTCATATCACTGCTTAGTGCAGGGGATGCATTATGTGAACTGCAGAGGCTTTTAGAATGTAGAACGTCTGTGAACGGTTGTTGGCGTGGTGCTAGAAGTCTTGTCAGTGTGCCATGTTCAGTGAAATGTGGCTGATTCGTGCAGGGCTTGGCAGTCTGCACAGGATGCTGCTGTTGAGACGCTCATGGTGGATCACTGCCAGTATTAGTAATACATGTATGTCACAGTTCATAGCGTACATCTCTGTCTCATTACTAGGTGAGGAGATACTTGGAAGACATGTGGAAGCAGCATTCCTGGAGTAAGTGCAACAGGAACAACAGTTTGTGGTTTTCTTTTAAAGTGCCCTTTTTGGATAAAGTCTTTTACCTTACACCTATTTGATCATTTTATATTTTCTATTTAAGCAGTTTTTTTGTGCAGATTAGCTTTTCATTAGTATTGGTCTTTAGTGTTAATTTTAAATGAATTGATGACAACACGGCTTTTTTAAGCAGTTTCTTAAAAAGAATTTAGTCAGATAAGCGACATGAGGTGCTCACTTAACCATACTATTAATAAACCTATTAAACAGAGTATAGCTAGTGACATCATCATCATTCAAACAGAGGCTACATCAAATATATATATTTTTTGGAATGTTCAATGTTGGATCAAAAGCATTCACTGAAATTGTTGCCATTGTTGCAGTGTACAGATAGCATCATTACAACGATGCATTATTGGCTTCCTTAAAGCTGAACATTTATCACAAAGCTTTCATTTAAATATATTTGTCAATAGCCGCAAAGGATAAAAATGTACTTTGTGCACTAAGTGCCTTTATAAACCCAGTGCTGTACATAGCCTGTGGTGAGAGCAGAGGGTGGGATCCAGCAGATCTTGTCCCCGGTATGGGTAATAGGGGTCACAACATGAATGCCATCTTATATAAGATGCACACCCTGCTCTATATCATAGTCTATATCGGTCAGGCCACTTACACAATGCTAAGTTGCCACCATATTATTCTGTAACAGTCAGATGTTATGGAACAATCAAGTTAACAAAAATGATTTAATCTCAGATGTTCATGTAAACATGCATGGTCATGTGTTACAAATGGGCATGTTCATGGAATACCATGTCACCAATATCTTGTGAGAACAATAGTTTGTTGCCCAAGAGATTACAACCTGTAGATGTCATCCTATTCACCATTCAATCTAGCCTACTGTACATTGCAACTGTCCCCAAATGCCCATGGGTAGCTTAAGATCTGAATTCCAGGCAAACAGATAAATACATTTAGGGGACATGTTTTACCTGCCAATGCCAGTTATGTCCTGTATGGCAGGAATGGAGACCTGATTTGTCCTTTGCTGCAGTTTAGTAATATTTACAGGTCTCTGCCCCACCCCAGCCTGTAACTGGACAGTGAGAAGAGAAGTAGCAACCAGATGAACTTATTTCTGCTACTCTGCCCTCCTCTATCCGTATGCTCCTTGCACTGCAGCTCAACTGATTGACTTCTTGTGCACCTCCACCAGTCTGAGCTCTTCTATACAGAGACTGCAAGAGGCTGGTACCAAGTCAAATTCAGGTTCTTACACTGTTTGCTTTAAAAATACAATTAAAGATGTATAAATTAATTACATATTTTACATCTGCCTGGAGTTCAGCTTTACCTACATCTAGTAGTGCTGATGAAGCCCTACTTGTAGTTTCTTCCTGCTTACCCTTGCACTAAAATTGACTTCTTAGTTGATGGTAACAATGATCCTAATGATAGTAAATGTTAGTAATTAAGAATTGTAAAACTAGTACTTTATATTAGCTAAAGATGACATGTCAACATGTCATTGGAGGAGATTTGCATAGAGTTATGCAAGCATCTTTTCCTGCTCTCCCTGCATTAGGCTCAATTCACACAGCTAGCACACCAGGACAAGGCTCTCTATTTTGTAAAAAGTGACAGTTATTTTCAGCGGAATCCAATGAGATTTGAAAGTGACCGTCACGTGGCTAAAATAGAGATTGTTATCCTAGTGTGTTAGCTTTGTGAATTGAGCCTATTGTGTTCTTTATTTAGCTGTAATGTAAAAGATACAGATTGCAGATGTGCTTTCTTTTATCATATGTATATTATATCTAATAGCACCTGCATAGCTGGTGTAAAAGTTTGGTAATTATTGTACACTTGGCATATTTCACACAGGCAGTCCCTGCACAAATCTTTGCAAATCCGCCGCATTGAGTCATTGCTGGGGAGACCTTTGGCATTTAAGATGCTCTGAATCAGACATAAGTAGAAAACCTTTTGCTCTTGATCAGAGAGCACTATGCATATAAAAACAGCCACATCAACAATGTGTCTGCCCGTATGTGTTATAATTATATAAACAGATCCTTATTTATAGGCAGACCTGTTTATGAAATTAGTAAATAAATATGCTGATGCATTACTAGCTAGATATTGTGTGTGTGCATGCGTGCGACATACTGATACCTATTTCAACCACTTGATAACAATGTATTTCTTCCCTTCATCGTTCCTCTTCTGATGGAAAAATATGTCTGTATAAACGTTTCATCTTAATGTCTTTTGCATCTGCTGCTTCGAAATTCTTTGACACAGGAAGAAAATTGAATCTTTGAAAATGTGAATACCTTTAGACAGGAGTTAAACAGATTTACAAAAATCAAGCCTAACCCATGAAATGATTTCAAGACTTTGGTTACTGAAGGCTCAAGTATCCTCTTGCCCATTAAGGCAATTGATATACAGGGCCATGACCTGAGGAGCACTGGAAATATAGTTTTACATTTTAGGAGACATATTGCTTGTTACCCGCTTCTGCAATTGAGATGGTCCACTTGAATGATTTCCTTAAAGCTGAAGTTTAGATAAAAAATGTTTTTTGTGCATGCAGCACCAAATGTAGTACTACACCTCTAATCATGTGTATCCCAAGTTCTGCTGGCTGCTGGTAATAATTCACCTCTCTGTGATGCCGGATGCTCCCCACAGCAGGGACCTTCTGGCGCAGCAAGCAATTGAGGCTGCAACTACTACTGTGAAGCATCACAACATTCCTTCTTCCCTTCCTGTCTCCTCACCCATTCACAAAACTTCTTGTTTTATTTACCCAGAATGCAAGGCATTCTGAGAATGGGCGAGGGGTGGATGACTGACAGGATCGCCCTTGTCCATGCACAGAATCCCCTTGCATTCTGGGAATAGAATACAGAGAGTTTTGTGACTGAACGAAGGGACAGGAAGGGGAGGGGGAATGACATAATCCTTCACAATAGCAGTCTATCCTGCTTGCAGCACCGGAAGATCAGCAATGTGAGGAGTAGCTGGCATCACTGAGAGGAGGATTATTACACTAAGCAGAATCCAGCAGAATGTGGAATATGCATCAATATGACACTGGTGCTGTATGCCTCAAAAACTTCAGCTTTAAACTCACCGCTGATTGGGAGGGTTTGCCAGCTACAATCACTGGATTAGTACTATCAGGGCTGTCCCTTTAATGAGGCAGCCTGAGGTGATAGCCTCGAGTTACGTGGGGGGCGGCAGGTGTGCCTGCTGCCCCCTTTTTGACCAGAGTGCCCCAGGTTGCACAGAGCTCTTGGCAACCTGTGATGCTCTGGCCAGCATCCTGCCCAGCTCACGGACATCACTGGTTGCAGGGAGCTGAGCGGGATGCCCTGACCGGTGTCCCACCCAGCTCATGGAAACCAGTGACGTCAGTGACAGAGGTACTGTGCACCAACCCCCTTCCTCGAGTAACGTGCGCCGCCAACACCTCCCCCCGGTAACATGCACGACCATTGCACACACCCCCCTTCTCCCAGCCTCAGGCGGCAAAAAGTGTAGGAGCGCACCTGAGTACTATTGTTGCATTGGAAGATATACATTATTCTCCCTAAGCTGATTGGGTGTAGGCTAAAAGTACTCATTTAGTAAATGACTTTGTTTTTTGTAAGTGGTTCCACCCAACTGTGCTCCTCCTGAGATAATCTGGTAGTGTGTGGATTATTGGACAAGAGTAAAACATTTTGAGTCATAGGTTGTAGATATGTCCATTCTGCTGGACATATTCTATACTGTAGGATGATTTTACAAAAACAGTGTTCAGAAGAGAGCTAATCAAAGTGGGTATGGAGGAAGCTTTTGGCAATTCACAGAAGTTACTAATCTTGTTTGTATGTGTGATATGATATGACAAATCATTTACCATTGTATGTATCTTTTTTAGTTTAGCTTCTCCTATCTCTGTACACATTTTGTTATGCCTGTATCAATTTGTTGTTGGAATATTTTACTCAGCCCCGTTATCGTACAACCTTCCATGCTGTGTGCTGTTCCTATGCTTCTCTTCTGAAGGCTGTTTTAGTTCTGTCTCCATTCTTCCCGCAGCAATGATTTCAAGATCAAATAAGGCCTGCCTGTGGTTTTAGGCTGTGTAGGAGGAACTATTCACACCTTCAGTCAAATCCTTTGTTATGTTTACATAGCACACAAGCATGCTTCCAGGTACATGCTCAATTTAAAGAACATCTAGTGATCATAGAGCAGAAACAAGCTGTGCTGTAAGCATCTAATTTGGTATCTGCTGTTACTGGATAATTTGACTGATGAAAGAAATCTTGTGCCCTGAACATTTCCAAGACATTCCATATGGTTAGAGGTAACACTTATTTTATTTCCTTACAGTATATCTAAAGCCATCTTTATTTTTATAAGGCAGGGTTTTATTTTGCGTTGTTACGTAGGGAAGATTTCACCTAATTTCTTATCCTGAAGACACAACAGGCAGTGACTGGAAATTTCTTCAAAGTGAGGGGAAATTTCTACTTAGACAGTTGTCATCTTAATAAGTGCCCCATTTGGAAAATCTCCACTCACCTTCTGTGCCTGGTGACAACTGTAAACTGGGGATTTCCCATGAACTTTTGTCCCAGTATAAATGTTCATGGACAAACAGAGAGGGTGACTCTAACTAACACAGGAATAAAACACTAACAGAGGTTCTAATCTGGGGTTCTGGGACCCATGGGGGGAAAGAAGAAGGAGGGCCCCTCGCTATGTGCTGCAACAATAAAGTAGGCATGTCTACGAAATGTGGCATGCAAAGTGTGCCATGGCAAAAATTGGGCATGGCTACGAAGCACTGAATGTTGTGTCTGATTTAGAAGGGTGTAGTTAAATAGAATCTAAGTCTACTCACAGTACACACTGCACATATTTGACACTGACCTACAACATACTCTGTATGTAAGGTCAGACACAATAGACACAACCATAAATATGTCCACAGATACACCATTAGCTCTCTATTGACAAAAGCAGAAACATGTCTGGCAACAAAAGCAGTACCATACAGACACAACCAGATATCTGAATAGGTCACAGGGTCACTTGTAAAGGAATACCGCGCTGTAAGAGAATGCATAGTTACCTTCCCGGAGTCCTGTTCCTTCATATGTTACTGTACAATAGCTGTTCTCCTTGCCACATGCTGTGGTTCCTCTACTGGCTCATAAATCACTGCAAGACATAGGAGCTGGCAGGAGGAACCGCAGCTTGTGGGGAGAGCATGTATTCAACTCACCTGAAAGTGTGAAAATACTTGCAGTGGCTGCAGAGCAGCAAAGCAGTAACTTTTGAAGAGACTGCCGGAAAGGTAACAAATATACATGTTTTTTACACCCTGTGCTTCTTTAACAAGTGACCCTTGCTGATGGGGTTATTTTAAAAGCAAAGGTTGACCTGGGAGCAAGAGGTAGAGTGTCCCTTTAAACTGGCACACAGGGCTTACCTCTCCAAACTGGATGGCTGTATTTTGAGGCTTCAGACTGGAAGATTTTCTCCCCCCTGGCAAGGCTACAGGGTGGCCATGGTGGGCTGGTAGGATAATGGGGGGTTTAAAGGGCAGCATGGCAGAGGACAAGAGGCAAAGCAGATACCCTCTGTGCTCTCTATGCTGTTCCTTGAGACTGCTGGGGAGAAGGGGAGACTGGATGGCACTGCCGGGTAAAGGGAGGGGCATTCTGGAGCGGTGGGTGGGCCTCCATGGAGCTGGGCTGAGAGGTTAGGTCTGTAATTGACAGCTTAGTGTGCTGACTGGCAGTGGCACTATCTTACTGCAGACCTGCCCACAGCCCCCACAAGCAGACTAACAGTAAAATTGCAGCTTCAAATTTTGAATGGAAAATTATGTAAAAGGTACCTTGGGGGACTGTCATTTTAAATGACAGACCCTCTCTAGGTGCTTTGTACATCATTATTACGCCACAGACGTTGGGACCCACAAGGGGTTTCCCCTCTGGGCTAGTTCGCCCCTGTATACATTGGGCTAAACTGCAAGAGTTTAGACCAGGCTTCTAGATTGGTCCCGCACCCTCTTCTCCCCTGGGCTTTGGCAATCTAAGGACTACTGACATCATCATGTATAATGAAGGTCTATTGACTTGCATTAGACGTGAGAACACTGAGGGACACTCCACAGCTGAAGCAGAGGGGGACAGAGGTGAGCGTTGATGGAGAATCAGGTGAGTATATCTGCTTTATTTGAGCCCCTAGACAAAATGAGCAATTCAATTCCTGAGGTTCTTCTTTAACTGTAATGAGATGTTTGCCACCTATTGCTGCCCGCCCTTTACTATTTTATGTTTTTTTAGTAACGGTAAATATAGCTATTGCCTAAACCACGCAATTGCACCTACTGCACGTTCTGGTGTGAAAGGTGCATTGTGTTGCATTGCCATTCATTTGAATGGCACCCCAAACGCACCTCCCACCCATAGTTTGATTGTCTGCACCAGAATGCACGGTACTGCAATGCAGTGCATTCCAGTGTGGAGCGACTTGGGTCACAACTTAATGACCAAGGACAAATGTGGGTCCTGAGGTAACATAGGTTGAGAACCATTGATCTAGAACAACATGGCGGAACTGGAAAGTGAGCTGAATTATAAGTGAGCTCCTGTTGCAGAGCTGGAATTATAGTGATTACTATATTTCATGACATGATAGTTAAAATATAAAAACAGGCAGCAAAAAGTGGCATACACCTCATTACAGTCATTTTTGAAGAGTTCTTCTTTCAAGAGCAACTGGAAGCAATGAAAGCAGGCAAGTCCTATTACTATCCAGTAAACATAGTTACTGGAGTAGAAAGTTCAACTCATTTACAATAATCTGAGTTCTGTGGGGTCCCCTGCAGATTAAGTACACACATTCCTATACAGGATCAGTAAGAGTGTACTATCACCTATCTCTCTTCTTCCTGCATTACTAATCACATTGGCAGCTTTGAATCTGATTGGTGATGTTGATAAACATGTTAGTACTGCCATTTTTTACATTAGGCTTTCAATGTGTGAGCGAGAAGATGTGCCAACATTTCCAGCAGATACACCATGCTCCCTGTTTGCTTCTATGCTATACTTGCAAAATATTAACATTTGAGCATACGTGCTTCAAATGATAAAAGAAAATGGAAGCTGGGTAATTTTTCAATAAATGATTGCTCTGCAAAGTATTTTGTTGGACACACCCATGAGATGTTTTGGTCTGTCATCAGCATTGTTCTTGTGAACTGTGCAGTGTGTGTATGACAATCTCTATTAAATTTAAATGACGGCCAGGAGCCAATACTTACCAGAATGTAACAGTGGCTTTGTGGTTAGCATTCTGCCTTGCAAAGCTGGGGGTGCCCCAGTCAGGATCCCAGTCAGGATACTATCTGCATGGAGTTTGCATGTTCTCCCTGTGCTAATATGGCTTTTCTCCCACACTCCAAAGACCTGCTGCTATGTTAATTGTCTCCTGCTTAAATTGGCCCTAATATGTGTGTTGGTGTATGTATGCATGTGAGATAGGGTGCCTAGATTGTAAGCTCCTAGAGGACATCGACTAATATAAATGTGCAGTATGTAAAGCGATGCATAAATTGTCAGTGCTATATAAACACCTCTAACAAAAAATAAATACATTTACTTGGCATGAAGACTTAGGGGGTTATTCACTAAAGAGCTGAAGGATCCAGCTGTATCTTTAGCTGATCCTTCGGCTCGCTTTGGCCGTCTCTGCCCTTCGGTTCAGTCGAAACGAAGGGCTGCTGTACGGGCTATTCACAATAGCCCCTCCAGTAGCCGAAGGCAGCTGAGAGGTTCAGCCGAGCCGAACGCATGTGCTTCGGCTGTGCCGTAGTGACACCCGAAGCATGGAGAACGGTCGGCAGAAGTCGATCTACGCACAAATGACAGCTGGGCGCAGTCAGCCGTGATCTCACAGCTCGCTCTGCCCAGTTGTAATGACAGATCAGCGTCCCCAAATGACCTGGGGATGCTGGTCATGGCTGCCATCCGCCCAGTTGTTATTCATTGGCCGGAACCTGCTAGAAGACTCTGGCAGGTGCCGGCCAATAGTCATCGCTAGCTCTGCCCAATTGTGTTTTATTTTCTTTAAATTATATATTTTGTTAATTTTCCTATTTTTTTTATCATTTTTAAAATAATTTTTCAACTTCTTTTAACTTCTTTTCTATTCTGCTCGCCAGCCGCCGGACACCAATGTGAGCAACACCCCCCCATCTCTGCCCCGGGGCTGTGTTTGAATGGATACTGGGCTCCCCCTTTAGGCTCAGGCCCCGGTGTGGCGGCACCGGCGGTAGTTCCGCCACTGCTCGAAGGTACCGAGCAGAATAGCCGAGCCGAATGCCACTAGGCGAGTGAGCTTCCGGAACTTCGGCTCAGCCGATCCAGATGTTGGATCGGCTGATTTGAACTCCTTCTGCACTTCAGCTCAACGCCGAAGGCAGCTGATGCATGGCTAAAATCAGCCGTACAAGACTGAAGTGAATAGCCAAACAGCATTTGGCTCACTTCACTTTGGCTCGGTTATTCACTTGGCTGCCATCGGCAGCTTTGTGAATAATCCCATTAGATTTCTATCACATATGCCATAACAACCCATACACACAGGAATAGATTTGGTGTGCAAAATGCTTAGTGGTCTTAATTTTTTCTATTGTTACCACCAATTGTTGTCTCCCACATTACCCTATAGGCTGCTCCTTACCTTGAATAACCAATTAGTTAATTTACAGGAGGGGGGAGGTCAGTCCTCAACCTTTTCCAAGGTTGGATTTGCCTATTAGGGCACCTTGGATTTGCAGCTTTGTTGAGGCTCTTCTGGGGTATATGCAAGAACCTGAGTGTGGCTGCTTGTGATGCTTCAGGACATTTTAGTTAGTTACATCTGATGACAGGTGTTTAAAAAAAAAAGACTTTAAATGAACCTAAAATATGTGCTCACTGAATATACTCTAAACATACTGTTTACATAAACCACTTCTAGTCTAAGCTTGTCTTCAAGGTCAGGGCTTCCCTTTATGATGTACTTCCCCTAACCACATACAACTGTATACATGAAAACCAGTGTTTATTCCTTGGGGCTCTAGCACCCATTCGATTCTTTTGACCTTCCCACAGTATTCTCCCACCATTACTATACAAAAGCTGCTTCCTGTATATATAACATTTTGTGCATCTGCATTTTCTTACATTGACAGTTATACACGAGGTGTTATATAGCTAAATTACTTTATTGCTGTTCTAGTAAGGTTGCCCTCCGCCCCTCCTTTGTGATAGTTTAAATGCAATGAAGCTTTGATGTTTAAAGACCGCATTAATAATGTATTGTTACCTTTCATTGATGCTCTATTAGAGGCCTCTTGTGTTGGGCTGTTATTTGAAGTGGTAATACATCATTAAAAGTCAATCTGTCCAACAGACATATCTAGGGATTACTCTAAAGGTGTGTGGGATGTGGATTCACAACCAAACAAGCAAACTGAGTACTTAAACTTGTTGAAAGCAGATGTAAAATGTCTTCTACAAGTGGAAAAGTAGACATATTTCTGTAATAAAACCAGCAATTATTTTGTATGTACAGTGATCTAGAGAAAGAGGATTGCAGATGGCATTTTCTAATATACTTGATAATTATAAATTATGACTTTGGTGGAAATTCCAATAGGGAAAATGCAAAAGTTCTGTTTTTTTTTAGCTTCAACAAGTTTTAGTCTTCATGATGATTTCCAGTAGCTAACCTTAGCAATCGTTTGGGTAAGCAAGTTAGTGTGCTTCCCGAAATGATTAATTGGATATGATATAGATCTGTTCTTACTATTTATCTTGCTGAATGTCACACATCAGTTAGACAGAAAATAGGACTAATTCGTGTGGAATATTATTGTCACATTGAAGACAGTCTGTAAAGTTCCACATGCAGTACATTGTCAGTGCTAGTAAAAGAAGACTTGCTTTATTCATGTGTCATAATTTTATAGTTAATTCATTCCTTGGTTGCAGTTCTCCTTAATGGACAGCAGTGCAAAAGATGAGTATGCCCTTGGGACCTATTCTCTATCATTTTACTGTCCTTTTCCCCTTCTCTCACCCTCCATCCTTCTCTTTACTTTTTCAACCTTCTTGCCAGTACTGTTTCCCTTACATTGTGCTCCCCACTACCAATTTTTATCCTGCCTGAACAGGCTGAGACTTATTAGATTGGACAGGAACCCTACTCTGAAAGCCAGTAATGATCAGTCTGAAGATAAAATTAGTGTTTTTGGCAGTGGGTGATTGTCGTGGTGGCAAAACATGCAATGATGGGCTGTTTGGGAAAAAGTACCACGGCAGTACTGGCTCGTCAAGTAATAGACTTACTATAATTTATCGAAAAACTTGCACTCTAGTAACCGCACAGAAGGAATTGATGCCCAAACTCACCTTCAGTGATTCTTGTCTACAGTCACTTTTGCCTCTACAATCACAATTTTCTTGTCATTTTCTCATGTTTTGTGGTACCCAAGTAACAAACACTAACTACAATGCCTGTGCCTAGCCAATATGCTTTCTGAATCCAGCACTGATTTATAGTTTCAAATTCTAAATGGAATATGTGGGTTGAATATCTTAGATGACAGCTTATCTAAATGGACAACATTGATGTAGAAATACCTAGCTCAATCCTTACAAGCAGTGGAACTAAAAGTTACGACTTGGTAAGGTTCATTTGTGTAGGGGTCAACTACTTAGCAATAATGAGCCTTTCTAACCCTCAGATACAAAGAGAGATTTTTCAGCTTGTATGAAAATATGTTTGTGAGCTGGTGTCATCCATTCCCTTCCTAGGAAAAAATTGAATATGGTGTTCAGTGTGGGGGTGCTATACCTACTGATCAACTGAACGGGAAAAAAAGATTGTTGTGGTTTCTGGTAACAAGAAGATGTACAGATATTTCACCTTACATTAACCTCTATAATACATATATCTGAGAATGCTATTTAAACTGAAGTGAGGAAAAGGTTCCCCAAAGGAGGGGTCAGTGTGGGTGCGGGGTGATAATTGGTGTAACAGTAGCAACAGTAGAGGTGGCTAATGTGGTAATGCAATTTTAGAGAGGAACAGCCCTTTAAGACTACCAAGTTGGTTGGTTTCTGGTTACCAGTTTTCTACCATCTGTCACAGGACTCCATCTCCTTATAGAAATATACAAAATAAATGCTGAAATTATAGATATAGTTGCCATGGGCAGATAAGAGTCAGGAGGCTACCCCAAAACATGTGGCTTTGTTGTGAAGTGTGGCAGCTATGGAAAAAAGATTAATGATTTTTTTACACCAGCCCTTTAGCTGGATATTGCTCCCATTTGGGATATTGCTCCCATCCTAAACATGTCTCATCCAGGACTGAAACTGAGACCCACCAGGGAAGTAATCTTGAGGTGCATTGGCACATGTGTATAGAAGGGCACTGCACCTGCCCACACTATGCCTGGCTCAGTCTCATGAAGGGAACATAATCCCGCAGTATGCAGAGGTGCAAAGTCTTTTTGGTTCAATATGTTCATCAGCAGGTGTTCTGACAGGAAAACCTAATCCAGCATATTAAACTCCAGCTGACATTATGGAGAAGTCAGAAACAGCACTTCATAAGACAAACTCAAACAGGAACAGTTGTATGGAGTAGGGGGACCTGATAAAAATCAACACGTGCATGCATCACTGTACATTGATGTAATTAAGCTCTGCTTTTCCATCTTCTACTAAAAGTGTTTATAACGATAATGATTATGTCATGAAATGAGCCATGTAATGTAAGTGCCGCACTTAATAAAATGTTTTCCTGCTGTGTTTCTGTACAGAAACTGAAATCTCATCTACCAAGACTTCGAGAGACAAGAGATACGAGTGTGAAGTGCATATGTCCACCTGGTAAGTGATTTTTGTTTAATGTTATGTTAATCTGATTATTTGCCTTAAAACATACAGTATAGCCTCTTGAAAGTACCCGGATTTAGGGTGGAAATACACAGACTGATAAATGTAACCAATTAGAGCATCACTTCCAATGGCTAGGCCATGGAAGAGTTAAGAACAGAATGATAAGAAGTGCTGGCTGCTGCATGCAGATATTTTTTGCAAGAGAACATTCTAACAGCATGTGTGCTTTATCCATTTGTTGGCCAGGTCAGGGATAAAGTTGCAGAAATCCTAATACACACAGTTCAAGGGAGCATGTACTGATAGCTAATGTCTGCTATTGTCAGTGACAGATTTGTGCAACCAAGACCACCCTGGGCATTCATATGTACTATACTAGTGGCCAATGAAGTGTTAGCACTGTTGCATGGGAAATGTGCCTAGGTCTATGCAGATAGAGGCCGCTCCCTTGGTCACCAGTGTACCGACTGTGCAACAGAGGAATAGAAGCACACTGGTAAGGTCATCCCTGTGTTTGCCCCCTCCTAGCAGCCCAGAGTCTGCAGGAGATTATGGGAACCAAATATAAATACAGACTGCAATGGTATTCGTAGCAGTTTGCAGTATTTAAAATACCTTTTCTGTTTTTTTGGGGGGTTGTTTTGGTAATACAAAACTAATTTAAATTATTTCTTTTTATATTTACCTAGTATATACCTAGAGTTCAGTTCACAGCATTTGCAAATTACCCACCAGTGCAGAAAACTTTTAAATACTATGTAATTGTTTCAGCAGCTTACACTGCAGCTTCTCCATTCATGTCATAAGATCTATAGCTATAGGACCATACCTGAAAATAATATAGCACACTTAGTTCCTTGGAACACACAAATCTTGGAGATACTGAAGAACTAAATCTTATGGAAATGTTCCTGGTAATAGCAGTGTCACTTAACACACAGTTTGTGTTTGTAGTTGAACTTTGACCCCAGCAAAATCTCAGTGGTAATCAAGGTCATTTACCACTGACCTGACCTCTGTCTCTTAATATTCATCAAAACCAGGTCCTTTAGAAAATGATTTCAATGCAATGATACCATGTGTTGCTCGATACTGTTTTTTGACCTTTTGTGCATGCTTTGTTCTTTTTTACCATCACTGACAAAGTCTGAGTTTTTGTCTTCGTTTGTGCTCTATTACTTTTTCCAAAGTTTGTTGAAGATGCTTAAATCATTGGTTCCCAGCACTTTTTATTTGCCACTCATATGATATGCACATCACCAATTTGGAATTGATTTAATAATGTAATACAAGTTCTACTGTGCATAAAACTATAAAACATAACATGCAGCTATCAGACTGGACAGTTATTTATATGTCCTCCTTTCTTTAGAAGTGTTCAGAGCCTCTGATTTTGTAAGAAACATACAAGCTTATTATTAAGGCAGTGCAAAGAGCAGTAATCGTTAGCATTTAATGTTTAATTACTGTTGTCAGATCCTTAAAGATGCAATCTGATTGCTTCCAATAGCCAATTGCACTATGATTGCACTGCTTTATTACAGACGCTTCATAGTTTATACCCTGTGATATGTTTACATTGTTTTCAAATGCTTTGCAATGTGCAGCCCAGTGCTTTCTGTGTTGTGTCTATTTTGTCTTCTAAAAAAAGAGAAATAAATGTACTGGAAGCATACTGTTTTTTGACATCGTAACCTACTTCCTCATGCAGAATCTAGATAATCTTAGCTCCAGGGTCTTCCAGGTTATATAGTGGAGTGCATATATTTATATAGTTGCTTCAGGATTTTTTTAACCTTGAATCTGGTGATTGTTTTCTGGCTGACGGTTTACAGAACAGAATAAACATACAATATACACTTCTTTTTACATTTTGCTGATATAACAACAATACCAGACCATTAAGTGCTCTTTTTAACCAATCCTTTTAAGCCATATGCAGTGCCATCCCTATAATGAAGTAGCCCAAGGCGGTTGCCTCAGACAGCATCTCATTGGGGGTAGCCGGGTGGTGGTGGGTCAGCAGGGGAGCAACACAACGTCCCAGATTGCTAAGAGCTCTTAGCAACCTGTGATGCTCTGTGCGGCTTCCAGCACAACTCACTGACGCTCTGGCTTGCGTCTCGCCTAGCTCCTGGCAACTGGGTAACGTCAGTCAACTGGGCGTGGGACACTGGACAGCTGACAGCTCAGAGCACACTCACATCTTACTCTTCCTCCTTCATCCACTTCTGATCTTCTGTTACATCTGATGTATACATATTATATGTACTACTAAACTATCAAATGTGTTCTTTATGGTAAAGCTCATTTGACACATGATTGTATAGCATATTATAAAGGGAAAAGAGTGATGTAATCTACAGCAGCTGGTCAAATGGACAACTTTGTGTTTTTCAAAGGAATTGTAGCTTTATTGCAATATTTTTGTTTCTGCTTTTTATTTGTTATGACACTGTGAACATTTTAGGTCAGGAAGAGGTGGGTGTAGCAGAATAATTGTAATTAAGAGTTTTAATTTCCCTGAAATTTCAAAATAAAGTAGGAAAGTACGAAACTTAACCATTTGGCCAACATGTATTGGAGTCAACGGGCAAGTCAAAATCAAAGTGATTTTTGTGTTTCTTTTTTCTCTTTAAATGGCTTCTGAGGGTTACGTGAACTCCTTTCAACTATCTTAGATCTGTTCTTTTGCCAAAAATAGCCATTATTAGCCTCATTATTTTACCTTTTTCACATTCATTTGAATGAAAGTAAAATAAACATTAAAAGTGACAGGACACAAATAGCATTAAAATACATGCACAAAAAAGAAGACAATACAATTACATACAAACTCTACATAGTCCATCTACCATCTAAATAAATAAAAAAAGTGGTTGGGCTTTATATTTAGGCAAATTGAGTAAAATGTAACTTTGGTGAAATTTTGCCAACAGTAAAATCTGTAGTGTTGCAGCAAAATAAATTTCGATAAAATCTCTTTGCACATCCCTAAATGTGTTTTTGATAAAATATGTTGTAAAGCGATACTGTCACTTTAAAGAAAGCAAGTTATAGGCAAAATGTAGACAATTAGAAGTTCATGTACGCAACTGCAGGGACTTTCAGTGCCACTGCTCTACCTAAATTCCAGGCAGTTCTGGTCTGGCAAAGTTCCAACGCTTTCTAGCAATGTTGGGGCTTGCCCATTCTCCACCCCCACACATTCCCATTGGCCCATCACTATAATTACCTCACTGACCATAGAAAATGTATGTTAGGTGAGTAAGTTGGCTGTTACAACTCTCATGGCTATCATGGGAAGATGATACCTGCAACTCAGGCTTCAGATAAGAGTCCTGAGGAAGATGGCTTATTTAGCCTAAACTTTACCTGCTCTACAGCAATAACCTTTATTTTTCGGTGCTGTGGCCCCACTTCTATAATTTTTGTCCCCTACAATTGTTATCATGGAAGCTTATAGCAATTCACTTCTGTATTTATGTCTGTCAGCCTATAAATCATGGTTAGAACCATCAGTAATCAAGCCTTTTCCACAACTGCCAACTTCTGTAGGACAGTAAAGGATGAATGACTCCTCTGATCCCATGGTAAATATTTCAATGTTGGGTAGAAGCTGGAGAGTTAAAGCAGAACTACATTTTTTAATATATGTGTCCCCTTCCTGTAATAAAACAAAATGCAGAGTTCTACTCAATCTCTTTAGCTCTGTCCCCAGTCTTCTTCTTGGTGCAGCACCACCAGTCCTCTTCAGGCAGATCGAGTCAGTATCATTCTGCCCATTTCCTGTTAGGCTAACCTGTCGTTCACACACCCCCCGGGGGTGTGTCATTGTGGAGGCTGGGCTCACAACAATGTAATTACACGAGTGCCACATAGTCCAGAATAAATGTTCAACCGCGCCACCCTTGAGAAAGAAAAGAAAGCTATTGTGTCACCACCAGAGTGGCAAGGAGACTGCTGAGAAAAGGTATGTATAGGATTGTATTCTCTTGTGGGGGAGGACTTCAGGTAGAGTCGGGGGCAGTAAAAAGGAAAACATTTTTATTTCTCTTGATGACTCTTTCAACTAAAGATTGGCACCTGAGTTGTAGGCTCTGCATTCTTGCTCTGGCCATTATGAAGGGTTCCCACATTCCCTTTTGGATTTTTTTCATTTATTTTATACTATGAATAATTGAGCTGGAGAAGCTGGTTCACGTAAAGATGGATGGGAACACTCAGATGGCCAGGAAGAGAGTTGGGAATTCTGGCAGGAAGGTCTCACTACTGGAGAATCTAATTTATAAGAAGGCTGCAGCTAATTTATAAGAAGCCTGTTGCTGACTCAACTTACCAGATCCCACTTATAAGTAAAATATTACTGTTGGGTGAATCAGTTAATTCAAAATGTAATTGTATCTTTACCCAAATGTTTTTCTTTCTGCAGCAGTCAGTTGTGTCAGGCTGTCATGGCTCTGAACCCTCAGGCACTCTTTCATGCTATATGCTAGTTTGCTTTCAGATGTACAGCAGCACATCAATTTCTAAAGAACAACACCTGAGAAAATATTTACTACTCTTTTCAAGAAGTTTTTAGCAACTCCAATAAATGTATTATTACATATTTTAATGTTACAGTAATAATTTTGCCCTCCCCTCCACTTCCACATTTATCAGTGCATATAGAGATTGGCATGCACAATACTTCTATTTAAATGCACATATTTCTTGAAATTACAGTACTTGTGCTTTAGATAAATGCATTTCTATGCATGAGGAGAATACAAAGCTTAAGATGATGCTAATTTCCTTGGTTCAGTGTAGTTAATGCCTCACAATGTTGTCAAATGGGCTGTCTGGTTTTTCAGGATCCAATCTATATTTTACTCTTTGGAAAATATACTGCACAGATGTAGTCTACTTTGGCAAAGCACTGTTAAATGTGTTGGTTCTATATTACTGAATAAAAATAAACATACTCCATTTATGCACTGGTTTTAGCATTATGGAAATGAATAATATGAATTATTATTATTTATTACATAATACAGTATAATGAATTAAGCTGGCGCCCCAATGCATGTGTGCAGTACAGCAAAACACACATCTGCACTATAGCAATATAGATGTGAACCATTTGTGCATTATTTTATGCTGCATTGAAAAAATGGTGTATATACTGTGAGATTTAGCTTCCAAATGGAGAGTTTTCAAAGGTTTCAGTCCACTCAAATGAATAAGTTTTAAGGCCACTTGTGTTTAGCATAACAAATGAATACAAATGTCTCCCATGCTTCTAGCTATTTGTCACATTTGTCTATTCCTTCTTAGGTCAGAGCTGCCTCCGTCTTAGCTTCTCTGCTGAACTGGTTCCATGGGACACCAGACTGGACCTCTAGTCTGCTTAAACAAAGACTGCAGTTTGCTTAGCTCAGGCACACTTCTCTGTCAGACAGGGACTATCTCTGTTCTACCTTAATCGCCAACTCTCACTCTCAAGTGTCAGTCTGGCTCTTTGGCCTGTCTGCTTAGGCCAGACAGGCCTGGACACATGCTCCCCATGTTTCCACAATTAGGGTGCTATTGCGGGACATATGAGCCCTGATTGTTTGGAAACTTTCCCATTTGTGGCTAAGACTTACCTGTCTCCAATCACTCTTCTTAATTGGGATGTCTGTTTTGATCTTTTAGGGACCATTTCACTGCTGAACTAGGCTCCTATTCTATCACCTACTGCATCTCTACAATGAGAAATAATGCTTATGTCAAATTATGGGCAGCAAGATCTGTAGCAACAGCAGTGGCAGCATGACAAGGCAGTTGGACTGGCACTAGAGTCAGTGCACTAGATCCCCAAAGAGGAGGAGCATTATTAACTAGTATGTCAGCAGTGGCGTCACAAGGGGGGTGCGGCCCACACCCGGGTGACACCATTGGAGGGGTGACACTAAAATGACTGACAGTCTTTTTGGTGTCACCGCCTCTAAAAAGTCGGGAACTCGGTCATGGACCGAGAGCCCGACAGTGTCAGGAGAGAGGAGGTGACCCGGCAGCAGATCTCATCCCGCCGGGTGAACGTCCCCTCCTTTCTATGCCGGCGCCCATCACAAAGATGGCCGCCGGCAGGCGTCAATTAGATGCCGTCACGGTGGGGTGTCACCCGGTCTCTGCCCCGGGTGACACCCGGCCTCAGGACGCCCCTGTATGTCAGTAGACTGACACTTTATTTTTTTAATCAACAAAATGTGTCTAACTCTTTGTGGCACCTGAAAACTCCAGTCTACAGACATTCTAGTAAACTATTTTCAAGAATGCACAGAGGCTGGATTCCTTACAAAATTAAAAGAGGACCATGGCCCAACCTTTAGTCGCCGCTCTTTTCAGGGGGAAGATCGTGAACTGAGCTATCAGCGGTATGTGATCACTCAGTTCTCGATCAATAGAGCCGACATGTGACAGCTTCAGTGTCACACGTCGGCTCTAATTATGGGGATGACTGTATTTCACTCTCCCAATAATTCTCCCCAAAATACCAATATCTGGTATTTTACTGTGATAATGGTGTTACTAGACAGGGAAGGGGAAATCTACAGAATCACAGGCAGCAATAGAATGCTGATGGGAGCTCTAGCCTACCCATACTCTACTAAAAAGAAAACATTTTATTTCTGCCTTTGTTGCTGCTGGTGAATTTCTCTAGCAGAACCCTGGATATCAGTAAAAACCTGACAGGGGTTGTAATCCTTCCCCACTCTATTCAAAACAAAAAAAAAGTTTTGACTGGACACACAGTTTCATGTGCAGCACTGGATTTCACATTTGTAGAGTTATAAAAACGGTGACATTGTTTCTCCCGGGGGTGGGGTGGGGGGGGGGGGGAGGATCACCTGTTCCGTGGTTAAATAGCAGCAGAATCACGTGTAAGACTGAGTCAGTGGCCTCTAGCAGGTGTAAGGTATCAACCTTGCTGCACTCCTCACTTCATGCATGCTTTGATTAAATAATGACAGCTGATGAGATTAAATTCCTCTGATGGTCTCAACTGTAGAAACGCTCTGCTAAGCTAGCTTTCATACAAATGATTGTTAGAAAATGACTCTGCTAGGAAGTAGACAGTGGTGATGAGCATGCAGCAGTCTGCTGGGATAGTTGCCATTCCCTTCACGGCTAAATGGAGACCCTGTGGATGCTGTTGATGTTCAGATTGCAATTGACAACCTGGTTTGACCTTTGCTTTGCTATGCAAGAGACAAGATGGTGGCACCCAATGTGGAATAACTGGGTCTCTAAGAAGACTGATTATGCAACACTAAGTGGTTCTGTAGATATTGGAAAAGACAAGGGTTGCTTTAGGTACAATCATCAGTAATGATATCATGTTGAGTATTTTTTTATTTTCACCTTTTTATATTGCATAGAATTGCCTTAGCTTTACTGATTTTGCAGCAGTTGCCAAAGATAAAGAGAAAAGTTGCAGAAATAGTAAAATCTTTGTTCTATAAAGTCACTCATTGTAACCGTTTGCTATTTAAATTGTTACAAAATGTTATTGTTATTTATATGAGAAATTCATTTGAAGTAAATATGAATTGTAGCCTTTGGAAGCTACCATTTTAAGAAATCCTCCCTCGTGTCTCCAAAGCTGCCCATCATTGGATGATCTGACCATGCTCAGATAACCTCCTGAGCACTGCTAAACCCTCCCTAAACTTTCAGGGTCCGTTCCAACCATTTAGAAGATCTACTGTAGGTCAATGCAGAGGTTAGTGGCACTAGCAGTGTAGTATCTCAGGGGAGGTTTCTAAACCTACTCTATTGATATTCTGCCTGGGTACTCATCATGGGAAGGTGAGAGTTGGCTACTCTAGTCTAGCAGGTGTGTAAGCCACAGCCAAATCGACACTTCAGACTAGAATTGCTCTATGAAGTTTGCTTTGTGAAAGCTTAAGCTGATGCAAGGAGCTTTAAAAATTCTGAATAATTAGCATCTAAATCTCGAAATTTAAAATGTATCCTCACATTAAAAGTACACATGAACTTAACATGTGAAGTACACATGTACACATGTGAGCAACATATAATAAAATAAAAAGTATGCTGAAAGGTGAGAACTTCTGCTAAATAGACTCTGATTTTATTCCATATCCTCTTCTTCTGCTCAAGAAAGCATTAGAAAAGCAATGTGTGCTAAGAAAACATTAGAGAAAATCTAGCCTTCCGAAACAGTAAGGATAACCCGCTTATGATTTCCTCACTAAGCTTTTCCAGGATCTGATTATGTAGCCTATACATACACAAACGATATATTCCCCACTATTACAGCTTGCTGTCTCACATGGCAACAATTTTCCTATCCTAATACCTGACAGAAATTACAGAGATTTTCTAATTATGTGCACATTTACATAGGATATATTATGACCTTATTAGTTGCCATAACAAAAGCCATGTTGTGCTTAAGCTGCTACTGATCACGGAAGATAAATGGGAAAAGATTATTCCCATAGGAAGCATTGCCTTATTCCCACTGCCTGTGGTCATGTGCCTGCGTATTTCTTATTATTTTAACTGCAGGAAATCGGAGTGTAATGACTTAAGTTTAACAAATATTCTGTACCATTATCTCTTTTGTTAATTCATCTCATTCAGCAGTTTTCCCAGTTTTAGCCTCATATATTCTCTGTGAATTTAAATGAAGAAATGGAAAAAAAAATAGATTTCAGTTACTCAATACATAAAGAGAGCTATCTCCAATGGATTTCAATGATTTCATTGTGGTTTAAATAAGAGGTAAATTGGTAAAGGAGAGATGCATCAGCACTCCATTTATGGCAAATGTGTTGTCTAAAGCAGCGAGTCTCACTGCATAAAAAAGCATGCATTGCAGTGCACTGCATTATGGTATTATGGGCCTTTAAAATGGCATATCCCAATGGACACCGACAGTAGTGGGCAACGCACTCACGCTGCAGCAAACTACGATGCACACCCCATTTTGTTAAAAAAAGTTTGTTTTTGTGTGCATTGTGGTGCACTGCCATCCCATTTGAAATGAATGGGCAGCCTTGAAGTCTATCTGAACCAAAGAACAAAAATGTATTATATTATAGCTTATTGGTCTTTAGATGTGGTGGCTGCATTTAGTTTTCCATTTTCTGAATTTATTTTCCTTCATTTTCACCTAGTGATCCTGCCAGTAGCACAATTCCTGTGCTAAGGTGACAACGTTTACTTACCATGCAGTATCTATGGAGGACAGGACTACAGAACACTTCCTCTTATCCTTATCATATGGTGGAGTGTTTTGTAGTTCACAACTTGGATCAATGTTAGTGAAAACAGTACAGAGGAGCCAGAGAAAAAAAGCTTTAAAACTCAGGTGCATAATCCATGTAAAAAAAAAGCTTCTCTGGTACAATAATATTTATTTCCTAGGATCTAGTATTCTCTATCAGTAAAACTTTCACTTGAAACCTTTTTTAAATTCTTACCTTTAAAACTCTGTAAATGTTTTCTACAGATTAAAGGCTGCCTTTCATTGGGCTAAATTAATTCGCTAACCCGGGATAACGTTTTGTAATTTAATTGTTTTAATATACTGCTATTTGTAATAATATGTTATCGATGATAAAGGTCTATTTTAAAACTTTGGACAGGACATAACAGCTGGTTTTCCGGGCTGCCAAAGGGAGTGCTGAAGAACAATGGACTCTACTGACCTTGCGTTTTTATATTTAGAAATTGATGGTTCTTGTGACATGGAGTTCTGTCTCTCACACGATGCTGGGAGTCTCCACTAAGGAAACTGACACTTGACATAATGTCACAGTAGAGTTTCCAGGTGGAGATAGTGATTGAGCTGTTCTTTGTTTGTAAAAATAGTACCTCTACTGCCACAAACCACATTTCTGCAGGCATGACTGATAATGGTATTCTTCCCTACAGTATAAGAAGGATAATGTTTCCATAGAAGAAAATTTCTTGATTTAGTATTCCTTTTTTGCATCCATTGCCATGGTTTACTAGGGTGAACTACATTTCATAACACTGTTTCTTCCTCTGTCTACTGGAAAACTCCCCAGCAACAGGCAGAAGCAAACAGTGTTCTGAGCTTATGGGACGAGGAATGCAGAAAACTATAACAGTCAGAGCTCAGACTGGCTACAGCCTAGCCACCCACTTAACATATTCTTTTTCCTAGATTATTCTGCTTATTTGTCCTTGCCCTTCTACCCTGAT